>NW_021850624.1:212309-233468 GCF_003651465.1 Formica exsecta
TATATATATATGTGTGTGTGTGTGTGTATGTGTGTGTGTGTGTGTTAAAAATATAAGAGATATATCGTACATAGTAATTAAATTGTTACGGGAAATTTTACTATTTATATTCATAAGTTCACTCCATTCCCATTGGCCCCATTGGCTTTACTCTGTGTTCAGAAATCACTATATACTTTTCCATAGCGCCGCAATCGCACCAGACAATTCCCGCTTGAGAGATATTCGTTCAGGAAATTGGTGTCGGCTTTTTTACCGCTTCTCGCCATTAAAGATTCTATCATATTTACGAAAAAAATGATCCAAGCAGTTTTACAGTAGTCTACTATAGAAAATCCCGAATCAATTTTATGTTTATATCAATGAAAGAAACGTCAATTCGATTTTTATTTAGACTAAGATGCGAAAAAGCGATTTACTTTAATCATTTTGTTAATATCTTTTTTTCCACGCCAAAAATGTGCTCAAATTAATATCAAGCTTTTTAAACTCAATTGACTTTTTTAAACTATTGAAATAAATAATGCGATCATAAGTCAAACTTTTTTTGATACAATTTATAACTTATGTATACGAAAATATATATTCTACAAATAATTAGTACTATATAATTGATCATTTATAATATATTTATAATATATTTTTTTCTGTCATTATAAAAATACTAATAATCAATAAATTTTGATTATTGGATTATATAGGAGCGTGTTTTTATAATATGCAATGTTTATGTATATGAAAACTCTTTCATAATGGAGAAGCGTATTAAAGCCCGGCAACAAGAGTATTGTATAATGGTTATAAATTTATTAGAGACGCATGAGTAAACCGTCTGTTAATTAAATGCGTCGACGTACGAATGGGTCGAAATGCGAATTCACGAAATTAAGAACAACGCGGCATTAACGCCGGATAAGTAAATATCGCTGAACAGATAACGCTTCATAGTTATAACTAAAGTTTCAGCAGCGGGTATTCCCATCCAATTATGGCGCCGTGGAATCTCAGTAATTGTATTTGCTTTAACGAACGAAATTCCGTGTAATGCGGCGCTGCAAATTGTTCAACTGCGACATTAAATTACGCCATAAAGCCTATAATCCGGCGCAGTAAAACGCGCTGCAGCTGTGTTTCATACGAATGACTTTCGACAATAACTCATTTCGGTTTTCCGAAAAACCCCGTGCATTTTAATCGCCAAAATGATTTTCGACAAACGTATGAATTTAATGACAAGCGAGGGGTCCATCTGTTAAATCATCATACTAACTGAACGCAACGTATTGTTGCGAAAATTCGTGTTAACTTTTCGCGCGATAAACGTACTACGAATGACCGGCACTCAATTCCTGTTATCGATTATAATGAGAGAAAAAATAGGAGATTTTAATGCATAATTATTATGCCACCTCACGCGCTTATTACGAAACATACATGGCGTGTGTTATATATTAGAAGATTTTTAATAAAGCTTCTTCAGTAAGGACACAGTAGAAAATTTTCTATCGTTAAAAATGGTTAAGAAATTAGCAAAATATTTTTTTATTATATAATTTATGGACAGTTATGTATTATCGGTTTATAATTTTCTTAATTTCCGTATTCTTCCAATAAATATGTAGACTTTCTCATAAACCGTAGAAGAATCTGGACATTTCTCCTACCTTCCCTTTTCTCCTCCCGGACCTTTAAGAAGCTTTTGGGATTCTCGAGGGATTTTGCCGCGCGATCGTTTTATCGGATATCAAGACTCGAGATTTCTCCGCCAAAGTACACAGCCCGTTTGGAAACTCGTGTATCCAACGCAAACCGATCGTAGTTCGATACTAGTAAACTTCACATCTGAAATACGCGTCGTTTATCTAACCGACATGATGAAGATAAAGTTTGGCTTTTGAGGATCGCTCGCGGCACTGTGCATTTAATAGAGTATCGTGTCGAAATCGGTCCACCGAGATCCTTTTATCCCGACTTGTCCCAGTCGAGTATTCCGCTTTAGCGGATGTGAGAATGCGAGATATATATATATATAAAGACATAGAGCATATCTTATGCTGATCGAAATATCCTAAAGATCTACAGATACATCGCGATCGAAAAAACTCGGTTTCGAGGCAGAAGACACTGTGTATCCGTAGATTGGAATTTAAGCTCGTAATCGTATCAATTTTACGGATATTTGCTCGTTTCAAACAGCGAAATCGCGAAGCGAAAATGATAAGAATTTATGATTCTAATTTATTTGCCTTTCAACAGCATCGGACGAAAGTCAAGAAGATAATGGATGATATGAAACATTCTTAATTTACGAGATTTTATCTGGAAGAGGAAATTACATTCTAAGAAATTTGGAAAGTTTTCTCTTTTATATACGATATTTTGTGCGAATTTATAAACACACACGCGCGCGCGGAAGACGAGAAAAGCACGGTAAAACATACTTTCTAATAAATTGGATATAATTTACAAAAGTTCGCGAAATATATCTTTATGTGCATGCAAATGTCAATGTTGAATTTTTATATAATTTATCTCTATTAATAACGCATTAATAAAATATCAGATATAATGATTTCAACACGTAACTAAATTACATTTTTATGGCTAGATGAGGGTGTAATTGTGAAGCAATTTCGTGAATACCTCTCGTAAGCCGTCTCTTGCCCGGAGATAATAGTTAAGCCTAAGACCAAGCAATCGATCTCCGTCAGTCTGCTCGTGCTCTATCGTCGCTCAACAATCTATCTCTCTTTCTCTTTCTTAAATCGTTTTGCCAAATATATAAAAGCATTGCGGACGGCTCTTCTCTTTCGAGATCGATGGAAGTAAAACGTTCTTGGATGTGGGCCGTCTTTTTCTTATTCCTATCGATCTAGACGTCATCGAATCGATCCCAACGTATTACGAAATTAATGAAAGGATTTTAAGGATATTGTAAAACGCCTTTTTATATTAATTTTATATCATAATTATTATGCAAGTGTTTTGCCTGTATATGATCATGTTAAAAAAAAATTATGAAAGATTTATTTATCTATTCTAATCACGCGTTTACTTTATAAATATCCTAGCATAAAAATCTTTATAGATATCTGCTAAATATGTTTTTATAGACGCATACACAAGCGTACTATACAAGATATTTAATCACACTTGAGGCTTAGAAAATTACAACTTTATGCTCATCTTATCGTTATTAATCTCGGACGCGCGAAACGGGACTTGTCGTCGTTGGACCTCCTGATGAATCGTACCTACCGATTTACACGATTCTGCACTTTGACTGCAACTTCGCTTGTTGGCGGAAACTGGCCGCGCTGTGCACAGGCATACTTACGAAAGCGCGAAGAGCCGTGCGTGACCCTTGAACTCGCTCTCGTTGCGCCGCACTTTATCGAGGAGTACGCCATTATCATCCATCGTAATCAGTGCCACGTTTCTTCTCGAAGCTTTCTACGTATCTTAAGATGCGCTGTCAGGAAGAAAGACGATAAAACATAATTTTCTCGCCCCCATACGTGATCCTCAAAATGGATCTTCAGTAACATGAAACTCAAGCATTGTTGCTCTAATTTTCCCCCAGTGATCTATATATGTAAAAATATTTTTAAAACTTGTTAAATGCTTGAAAAATCCTCCCATATATCTTTATTTATTAAGCCAAATATTTTTTGTTTCAGGTAAGTTTGCTTTGACGATGAACTCTATTGGTCTGTCTATCTGCTTCTATCTACTGCATCACAAGTAAGCGACTATAATATTTCTTTATGTGATATGCATTAAACAGAAAAGTTAATATTCTTTTATTAGTAATTTATAATATTAGTTTTATGGTTAAAATATAAGCAATGAGATTTTGTATAAGAGAGTGTGAGAACCTTCTCACGATTGACACATAGACCAAGCACATTACGCATTTGTCCAATATCTCGGTATTAAAAAGAAACAACGTCGAGCGCATTTTTTTTGCCAGGATTCATCGCGATCGACATTGTTTCTCCTTTTCGTAAGAGACACAAGTACGGACTTTTCTCTGCCAAGAGGAAGGAAAAGAACTAAAGTTAAACTTCGAGCCAAAACCCTCTCGCATTTCTTGATGCACGGGATACGTACTCGGAAGATTCGCATCATTCTGTAAAGACACGAATGTCTGTCGTATTCGTTGCTACCGGTCGCAGGAAAGAAACTATCAATCCTTTCGCGTTGTCAGTATCAGCGCCGGTTGTTTCTAAGCACGGAAATAATCCTACCGGTATTACCGTCGACGACATCGCCGTCGTCTTTGTCGTCGTTATCGTTCTTGTCGAGCTCGTTATCGTTGCTTTTTTAGTCGTATTCATACTACAAGTACGAAGGAATTGAAGAGATATTGCGTAGATAGAACATTGTCACGATTTTGGAAAATTTATAGGAAATATTAAATCGATGTATCAAGCGGATCATCTTGAAACAAGACGATCAGTAATAAAAAGATATTTACATTTGAAAAAAAATTTTAACGATGCCGGTAACAATAACTCTGCAATCGAATTTTAATAATCGTCTGTCAATCGATAAATTGGCAAGTACAGACAAGCCATTTCTATCGTATTAATATTATCGATATTACATCTCACATAAAATGCATCATGGAACATATACTACATAATATTATAGAAGTCATAATTTCCAAGTGGCCTATAAATTTAACATTGGCGACTTTAATATCAAAAGAGAGAGAACAGTCTAAAAATATTTTGTATTTGAGAAAGAAAAAGAGAGAGAAAGAGAAATTATCTCATCTATATATTCTTTCTGCCATTTCTTTTTTCTATTCCATATATATAATTTTTTTTCGCAAAATATTTTTATATAAAATTTATATATAATATTATATATTTACAACGGAATAAATTTTTGACAGCTTTTTAACATACATTTTTGACGACTTGAAATAATTTATCGGCAAAACTTTATTGATGATCTCACGGATAAATCAGTACAAACGATAATGGTTGGAGAATGGTAATGAATTAATTACGAGATACATACGAATGTGAAAATCACGTACGCGTGCAATTCTATACTGTGTAATTATCACAAGTAATTTTCTGAATTTAAAAGTATATTTAACACATCAGAATTATATATACGTGAAATACTGTAATCATGAAATAGTATCATCATTATCTCTGTAATAAAACCAACCTATTTATTGCATTAGTTATGGCTCATATAAATTACATCATATATCACGATAATCTCTACTTGACTACAAAGTATTTTTTACGCAATTATTTACATATAAATAGTATATAATTAGGCATAAATAAAATATTCAGTTTTATTTAGAACTTAATAGCGTCTTTTCAAAAAAGATAATATATTCATATATGTATATATGCATTGATTCATTAAATATTTAGTATTTTACACGTAAAGAGAGAGAAAGAGAAAATTTCTGGTAATCTTAAAAAAATTATAAAATACTTTAAGGAGACGACGAAAGCAGATTACGTTTTATAAGCGAAATTTGGAAGTGGAATCGCGCATATGCCGCCAATCTTCTAAATTATTAAGTACAGGTGGTTCCCTAATATATACATATATATATATATATATATACGTCAGTCTGGACTATCTGTCTCAAGCAGCCACTCCGCCTCTTTCTCTTTTCTCAGGAGCGGCAGCAACACAGCAGTGAAACGGCGGCATCTCTCGAGGAAGGGCATTGTTTTATTCCGACCGCGTAGCAGACACTCCTCATCCCCCTTTTCTCTCCCCGCCCAGCTTTCTCGACTGCCACTCTCGACAATTTAGCCCCATCTCTGCCCCCCATTGCCTCACACCCCACGTCGGTTTTCCACTCATCCTCTCTTGCACCTTCTGATAACGCCACGGCTTAATGACTCGTGGCTGCCTCAATATCGCATTGTCCGAAACATATCGCCGAAACGTATCGGCGTTCCCGATGGCGATTCTTATTCGTCTCGCTCATCGTCAAGTATCACCATATCTCTTCCATCCGCGTCGATACCGGATATATCTTTGGATGGTTTCGGTTTAATATGTGAAAAAGCTCGCGCGCGCATACAAGCGGCTTATTGCCAGTTGTTATTTTCGGTCCGCAGGAAAAACCGGAAAGTCGATCGAGCGATATATAGGGAGAATGAGGGAGATGTCACGTCGGCAAACAAACCAACGGTACACGGGAGAAAAAAATATTAATATCGTGTTGACACTATTAATCATAGTCATCACAGCGACGGGGATTACAGCGATGGCGAAAGCTCCTTCTCGGCAATTTTCGTGAAAAAGAAGACCGTCAATATATACCTTTTATAGCTGGCGTCTCACCAATCTGCGTCGCATCCGTTCAAATCTGCCTGATCGGTTCCCTTCTCTTTTCAGCGCCACGTGCTCACCTGGGAATAACCGTTTTACCGGACGTATCCGCGCAGAACGCGTTGTACACGCGTCGGCTAACTGCTATTGAAAAAAGGCGAAAAAAAGAAAATAGCGATAAACCGCTTTCGACGCTTGCAGATTGAAATGTCGTGTATGCCGGTGCCTCGTCGACAGGCAACGCCGTCGGAACCGACGCTAACGTGAATTAGCGTAGCGAGCTCGTCTTTCGCAATTTTTTTTTATTTATTTTTTTTATTTTTTGCAAGAATGTTTGTCGAAAGAAGGGAGTTTATCGTGCGTTAAACGGATGGTCGTCGTCGGTGCGTGTGGAATGGAACTGGTTCGAAAAACGGCTGAAGTGATTGCTCGACGATCAGATACAAATTTGCGAGCAATATATGCGACTTCGGCAGCGAATTGATTTTTGATCGTTTGGCAAAAGCACGCGGTTATTAATAGATCTTTGATTATTTTCTATTTTTTTTTTCTCGCGAAGGTGATATTAATATTCTATGTACTATTCTTTTTGTATATTAATGTGTTTTACGTTATCAAAGTTCGCATAAAAATGCTAAGAAGTAGACTAATAATATACAATTTTTATCTTTCGAAGATATGAAAATAATTATGCACAAATTATCGCACGCGATATTTTATTTAAATTATATAATATATACGCAAACGCGTGAATGTTTTTTAAATAAAAATGAGACTGATTTGCGCCGACGCGTTGAAAATAATCCGACAAAATAATTGATCGATAATGTATTATTTTTCTTTGGCATGCGAGGAAAGCAAGCGAGTTTGCTATGACAACCCAAAAATAGTGGTAAAGCTGACGTTTTGTAGCGAGGGAATGAAAACGTCGACGTACATTTGTTTTGCCCGAGCTATGCACATGCCGTAAATTCTCCCTCGCGAAGACTCGCAAACGTCCGCGCGTGGAACGAATAACAGGTACGATTGCATCGGGCGAACCAACCCTCTTGCAAATTAAGCACGACCGAGAAACGAGAAGTTAGAAAATCTTCGTTGTACGCCCGTTAACAAAAACTTAAAGAGCAGACGAATCGTGGCGCCATATTTAACCACTACTTTGATACAAGCAGTGTCGTAAAACGACGAATGAAGAAGACTTAAATGAGATGTTTTAATTATTTTCTTTTCTTCATCAACGATTTGAAATAATCTTATCTTATAGCGTTACAAATTCAGACGTTTAATTTTGCAAATAAATGCTTTTA
Source organism: Formica exsecta (assembly GCF_003651465.1). NCBI lineage: Eukaryota > Metazoa > Arthropoda > Insecta > Hymenoptera > Formicidae > Formica > Formica exsecta. Next base: position 219,941 of record NW_021850624.1, read on the forward strand.
TGCTAGTTTCTTCGTAAGCAAATTTCTTAAAAGATTTGTTTTTTTTTCACTCAAAAACTCTGCAATGTTCTTTGCTAGAAACGAAAATCATACAAGATTATATATAGAATTATCAGTATTACTAAATCGATAATTTTCTCTTTACTGTGATTCGGAACAGAATGTATTTGTATGGACGTATATCCGTATTTCATTCTCAGAAATAAAAATACGATCGAGCAACGGTTGATGTGTAAGTATTCAAAGTGTTGTACGTGTGAATGCAGTTGGGGAAAGCAAAACGTGATCGAGTGGGCTGTCTGGACGAATGACGATGATGTCGCTTTCGCGTACATATACACACACATAAAAACATATATATATATATATATATATGTCGGTGGTCCTAGAATAACTACGTTCTGTATACGTAGTACGTTGCGATAATGTCTCTCAGGGATCTCTCTCGATGCGAGCGTCAAGAGAGAAAGTCTCGATAAAATCCTCTGGAAATTGGTTCGGAATAATAAATATCGCTCGGCATGCGATCGTTGACATTTCTTATGACAATAACGCGTTCTCGTGCGGGAAAATGTAATTAGTAGAGCTCTTCGTTTTGCTCAAATAAGGGGATTTGTTTTTCAGTAGCACCGCGCGGGATCGAGGACGAGAACAAATGGAACGATCGCGCTTAGGGCGCAATATTAAACATCCTCGCTTGACGTTTCTGCTATAATTAATCTCCTAATTAGAGAGGAGTAGCCGCGGAAATTGGCAAGAGCGATGGAATCGAGAGAAAGCCCTGCGGTAGAATGGGGATCCGCCCGATAACCTTTCCTTCCACGTATATAGAGAAGGATATTCGTCCTGCGCGAGCCTTATTAATTATTATAGCCGGAAATTATGCTCGCAGATTCGCTCCGCTCGAGTAAACGTTATGCAATCATAATGCACAAAGTTGTAATATTTTCATAAGCCGCAATGACCGGATGGGTTGGCCGCTTCTGTAATCCCGCGAAGATTCACGGAACGTTGTATGTAACATATGGCGATTGCCGCTCAGGTTTATTGCCGCGTATTTCTCACTACAATTATAAGAGAAAATATTTTTCATTAAAACGAAGGTGAGATTTTTATTTTTTTTTTTTTTAAATAACCTGATTATTAATTAAATGATTTAACAAAGAAATTAAGCATTAATTTTAAATGGTTTATTATCGATGCGTTTACATATTTTGATATTTCTTTCCTATTTGTTTTAAATAATCATCATATTTTATTATTAACTGCTACAATTCTTGTTATTTTTACTTTCCTTGCTTTTTCATTATTGAGAAATCTCTGGTCAAATAAAAAGCTTTGGGCTTTCAATATTATAGCTTTTCGTTTTTCTAGGTCCCGGAAAATACGAGAATATATTGAGAAACATATTTCTTTGCGTTTATAGCCATTTTTCTTTTTCAGCTTATTTTGTTATTGCGGAAAATCTACAAAAATGAATTTTTTTGAAATATAAATATTTCATATATTTGATGTAAAGATTTTATTCATAAGAACTTCTTGAAGGAAAAGGTTAATATCTGAAGATTATGTGAAGATCGTGGATTTTAATTTCGGAAGTTATATAGAAAGTCTAAGAGACAATATATACGATTGATATTTTTGTCACACATCTCATCTATCGATGATATTGTTATTTTATAATGACCGATGTGTCTGTGACAGTACCTTAACCATTGTTCGCTTGAAAAAATTCGCCGTTCTCAGCTTTTCCCCATTTCTGCAATACATTCGACGCTGGCACTGACTGTCCCTCTCATTCTACCAATAAGAGAGCACAGTGTGCACACTCGGTCCAGGTGATGAACTGAAATGAGGCTCATTCGAAAGCTCGGCGGACAGTTAAGAGAGTACACAGTGCTGGTGGTCGTTGCTTTCCAAGGTTTCCTTCCGTCTCTCCGTTGCGTCTACAATTTCTTTAACCTATCCTAGTTTAGTCGCTTGGCCGTACACACCATCGTCGCCATCACAATCACCCTCGTCGTCGCCACTCGAGTTGCGACGACCGTTACCTTGCAATCATCGGCAACGATACGTGTCGTTTGCCTCTGGTGGTGACGTTTAACCACCCGCACCGGGAGAGAGAGAGAGAGAGAGAGAGAGAGAGAAAGAAAGAGAGAGACTATTTGGTGTACGTATTTCCGGTACGCGCAGCTGCCACGATCGGCGCCGAGCCATAGCGCAAAGTTAGCTGGCTTTCGCTATTTTTCCATGCCATTAACGACCGACTCAAACGACCTCTATCAATGGCTTTATGGCGGTTAGCTTTTATTCTCTCTTCCAACGGTATCTTCATACTTTACGTCGCGCACCCCCGCGTCTTTCCATTACAGTCGATCTGCCGACGTCGCGGCGTAGGTTCAATGGGTGGCCCTTTCCCTTTCTCTCTTCTCGCGTTTCTCGCGCTTTGTCCTTCGGTGTAGATTGCACGTGTTTATCTCTTATTGTTTCTTACACCACGTATAATACGCGTAACAATACTACAATACGCTAAATCCGGTTAATTAAATGAAGTGATAAAAAATGTGATAAAAAACAGAGGAACGGAAAAAAATATATGACAGAAAATTGTAAAAATGGGAAAAGTAAAAAACGCCGTCTTTAGATTTCTAATAATTAATATACAGTGGTATATGTAATGAAAAGAATAGCACTGTTTGGTTGTCCTTTTTCTTTTTTCTTTTTTCTTCTTTTCAATTTCCATTTCTTGCGTTTCTCTTTTATCTGATCGCATAAATGTTTGATAATTTGTCCTCATCGAGCACGTTTATTATAGTTTGAATAGCATGTCATGAATGAATCAGCTATTCATTTCTAAAGTATTTTGCCAAATTACAAGAATACAGAAGCATCATTCATATCTGAATATTTTATCGAATACGTGTGATGAATGTATGAATCGGAATAAAGAAAGCCAGTTATATACATGAACATATATAAAATATACTGCACGATTCATCTCTGTATTCGCTATTGATTGATAACGATATAATTTACATTTATATCTCGAAAAAGCAGGCGAATAAATATTTATATTTCAAAGATAAATTAAACACGAAACGAAAAACTCGATCGTTCCTTTACTTCTACTTTATTTCCATTCATTTTAACTTATTTCATTAACTTTTTTCCGTTCTATTATATCGTAGAATATGAATAGACATATATCATAGTATAAAAAAATTACTGTATTTTCGACAAAATTAATCCCCATAATCATATTATGCAGAATAAAATAAACAATTTAAAATTCCAAAAATTTAAATTTGTCATATCTTCTCTGTAATAATATATATATTTTATACAATATACTTACAAAATATATCTAATCTGAATACTTTAGATAAATTTGTGTAAGAATCTTGGCGGGGTATACTGCGAATAATCGAAATTACATAGTTGCACTTCCAACATTTGCACATCATTGACTAGGAATGGGAGAAAGCGGTGTATTCTGCATACTACTTACCTACATCAGCGCAAAAACGAGCGTCCATCGGGGAGGGTGAATAACGGGGAAGCGAACAACACGCGGCCTTTTAAGTACCGCCCTTCTTTGGATTTACGGTCACGCGTGTTTCAGCGATGACAGCCCCATATTATCCGTGTACGGGGCTTGTAACGGGGTAAATTGTGAAACCTCTCTGCACGAATTGCGGAAATTATTTTCGCGATGACCCATAAGAATAAAAATGTTAATCTTGTGCCATTAAAACTAATATCAGCGTAATATAAATAATAATCGAGACAACTATTTCTTGGCACAAATTAAGGATATAAAGAGATTGGAAAGAACGAAAATTGCGCGAAGCTTACCGTTATAAAATATGCTGCCGGAAAGCCGACCGTTACACTAGCACAGGAAAGAATAATCATATTAATGTAACTACCTACTTAGGAGCTTTTATGGATTTAGAAACGGTTGTAAGACCCAGAATCCGAGAGGAGAGAAGAGGAGGAGAATAATTGGTCTTCTTTAAAAGCATTAAAAAACTTGTGCCATTTAGCGGCGCAAGAATAAATGCGAGAGATACCTTCAGACAGATTCATTCATCTGAAGAACTTGAGTGGTGCGTTAAGCTTACCTATATCATATGCCCTTTATTAATCTTGATTCGCTTTACCGCTCTCGTTCCCGCCCTCTTTATGTAATAACCGCTACTCACGCGCGGAGATCTTCCATCTGTATAATATCGGCTTCATTAACTGTACGAACATATTTGAACACCCTATTGTATCCATTACATATTACGCACACGTCTTGGCGCTAGAAATCCCGTGTATTGGATTCTCCCAATTATAATCCGACACCCGTGCTGTCTTACTGAGCTATAAAGCGCGCGATTATCGCGTTCCCTATATTTGCACGTTGTCGCGCGAAGAAAGGAAATGTACCGGAACATATTTTATTTTCACGGGAAAGAACGACGATGTAACTATATCGGGACGGGGAGCTATTAAGGAAACGAGTTACCGAATGGTCGTTTAACTACAATTTTTTCCGTGATTTACGAGCACACGTGTTTCAGTCACGAGACATTCGCGTGCTACGGGAATAAATCGGGAAAAAAAGGAAAAGATGCGCGGAAAAAAAGCGAGGGAAAACCGCGAGATGTGACGCGAGTCGTATAACGATTATTCTCGCGGTGAGGTTTTTTTTTTTTTCAAACGGCGAAACCGCGATCGTGTCGCGTTATCGAGCATCGTGCCACGCTTGGGAGAGATTCCGCAGTTTGGTTTTGCGCCGTCTGTCTAACGATACGAAATAACGTATTTCGCGAGCGCGAGCTGAGTCGCGAGAGATTGCACGCATGCATCGCACGTGTCGTACATCGCTCGAAGCGGCGCGATAAAACGCATATAATTTGTGGTCGCCGGACGGTACTGAATTACCGAGAACTATTCGGACGGCCGTATCGGTATCGATGGCCGCGAGGAAATTCGCGAATCGACTCTTGTCGAGGCGCGGATCGAGCACTGATTACGGGTTAACCGTGCAAAGCTCACTTTGATTCTCCGGTTTCACGCTGCGCGAAACGCCCCGCGGAACTGACCAACGATCGAATTGAATGAGCGGCAAAGGGCTTCAGACACGTAGGGCAATAGGGATAGTCGAGAGCGATGGAAAACGATTACGATAGACGTTCAACAGCCGGTAATCGATAGAAAGCGATAATCGAAAGTGCTTCGTTGAAAATGGTTTCGCGTTTGCGTTAGAATAAAATACATTTTTTATATTTATTAATTAAACACTTGATAATTTTATAGTTGATAAATTTTTGTCTATATTTATTTATAATCATATTAATATATCATATATTTAATACGAATCTAGAGATATACAGGATGTCCCAAAATTACCGCACCATCTGTTAATGGCAGATTCTTAAGATCATTTGGAGGTAATTTTTCCTAAGCGAAAATGTCGAGGTATCAATCATTTCCGTGTTATAAGAGATTAAAAAAAAGGGCTTTTTGCACACTAAATTTTATAGAGAGTTAAAACTACATTATTTAGATTAATTTCAGATAGAGTTTACTTTAATAGAGGGAGAGAATATAGTTGCAATGACTATAAAAGTGTGATAAATTTTAACGTAATCACAAATTATATCTCGAAAATGACATTTTTCATGTATTTTTATAACGTGTAATGTAATTATGTATGAATGATAAACATTATTATAACAGAACATACAGTGTGCAAGAGACTTTATTAACTTATCGTTTGTTTTTATTTTGTATTAGTTTTGCTGGTTTGTATTGGAACGCAATAATTTTATTAACTGAATTTAATCATTTGATTGCAGAAATTTTGCTATAGTGGAAATCTTATTCTGTTACAGTTTGTGTAATTGCGATCATAAATTCACGATGTGACAGTTCGCGATTCAGAGTAGATCGCGAACTGTCACATCATGAATTGCAAAAACATTAATTCGTAAAGCTTTCTGACATAATTATGGTAATCGTATCACATTGAATCTTGCAAACGCTACTCCCTTCTTGCATTAATCCGAACGCGGCGTACGTAATCCTGAAGAGAAAGATTAATTAAAATAGCATTACCGCGAAAGGATTAATTACACTGCTATGCTTGTTACAACGAGATATTTTTAACACCTATTTTTACCTGCAACGATTCGAAATATTTGTCAATGAACAATGCAAGGTTGTGACCGGTCAACATTGATCAATATCGATAGATGAATAGGTAAGCCGCAGATGGTCGTTCGATGATTTTGAGTCAACAAGAGAGAAACAGTCAGATAGCTTGGTTAACCGTAGGGGACACCTACGTCACGCCGACGAAATTCTACGAGTTTACACCTGCGCTCTCTTGAGCTGCGACCACCAATGCAAACCGGGTTGGGAATACGTGAAAGCGGTACTAACCACTGTACCCTCGCAAACGAATCGTGGTTTACATAAATTATTCCGTTCCCAGTGAAAGCGGTAACGCGTATCGGAAAAGGCCGCGGCAACGTTTCGCTCCGGACAAAATATCAGGCGAGAATCTCTAGAGCCTCCCTTTAAATTTTCTTGCGCAATATTTCCATTAAAATTGTCTAATTAAAATTGCATTACAACGAATAAAATCTAGAATATTATATCCGCGACGCGAGAGTGATCAATGTCATTCTGTGTTTCGAAGCTATAAGGGATAAGCTTCGCTGACTATTTTAGTTTCGAATTATACAATGGCAGTGATTGACCCAGCTCCGGAGCTACAGAACAACAATGGCTGTATTAACTTTGTTCCTATCGATTGGCAATAGTTTCAGACGCAACTGTCAGACATAAATACTAATATTGCGCGAAATCTGAAAATATATAAAATCCCAACGATATTATTTAGCCTAAATAATACAATTTTCTATAAAATCATAAAATATATATCTTCGCGCGTACAACTATCGCAACATCACGCAAGAATATTTTTGAATAACACGTTTTCTAATCTTAGACGGAGCGGGGAAAGCTGTATGCGTAATGTCGGCACGAATGCGACGGAATTGGTCCCGATCGTACATTTCCCTTTTCCGCGACGAAAGACCCTTCCCTACTTTGAACGAAAATCGTCGGGAGTTTCACCCCGTCTCTCGTATTCTCGCGAATTCCAGCGAGTTCGACGAGCCGTTTCTGGATTCTAATCCCACCTGGTCGTCGAATCACACGACCACCGGCTTACGACTTCATCCGCACGGCGGTAACTGACTCTCCTATTCACCGTCTGATCACGAACACGGCACGTCAAAACGGAGGTTGAACGAGCTTAGGGTCCTGCGCGCAATAATATAACAGCTCAAGGTGTAAACGCGAGGCAAAATATTGATAAAACGGATCAGTCGGAACGGATCAGCGTAACGCGATGTGGCCACATGTAACTCGACATATCCACTTCGCCTATATTAGTTTAATCCTTGTGAATGTCTAATTTGAAAATTCGAAAAAAGATTCTAAAATAAAATTACATATATATCTTTATATATATGAATAAAGGAAAAGTAATTTCAAAAAAGGACACAAAACATATTCTATGTTCTCTAATAAAATATTCTAAGAATGCGAAAACCGATAGAATTGCTCGTAGAAACAAAAGAAAGATTATTATTAAAATAACTGAAAAAAAAAAATATCGATCATAAGTTGTTTCCTTTAATGTAGATATTCGATCAATGCTAAATTTATTATATCGTATTTTTCTCTAGCACAATCGTAGCGGAAAAACTTGTATAAAATGTATTATTTAGTGAAAATATATCCACCTTGATAAAGTTTGCCAGCAAATATACAGGAACCGCGCCTGATCTTAATCCAACCGGGAGTTTGATTTGCGCACTTTTATCGATGGCAATGACTATAATCGTTTCTCGAGGAAAATGTAACATAAGTAGCTTTCGAGTGAAAGAGATAGAAAGGATCGATAGCAGAATCGAAAGCATGTTTCTATGATATCCGATTGAGCGTGTAATAATAGCGCCCTTATCTCGATAGGAGAACGGCTATAGATCTCTGTACGATAACCGTTTTAGCTCTAATTTAAAAGCAGAAAGATATCTGAACCGACAACGAACTTTATCATCGAGCTCAGAAAGAAATATAACATTTTACTGAATAATTTGCAAATCAAATCATCGAATTTTCTCTCTCTCTCTCTTTCTGTGTATTATATATATTTTTTCTTTTATTCTTGCGCTTCCAATCATATATAATTATTAACAGCTGTTAATTTGGATCGATACGATCGGATGTATCAAGATAGCTTTCCCTCGAGCAGGAGAATCTACAATTACATTCTTAGTGATGCATGAATCATATTATCACCACTTTATACCACGCAATATCAGCGATGATTATCTTCGCTCGAGAGAACCGGCGCAAAATCTCGTCGCTCCGTCTAATGGCTCGTCGCGCCGTCGCGCTGACGAACCAATTTCTCCCCGCTATCTCCTCGGCTTTCCCGACGCCGTTCCCCGACGATCGAGAGGCACGTTCGCCTCAATGATTACGGGGGGTATCTCCCGCGGGCGTGCATACGCGACGCGATGCAACAACGAGCGCGGTAACAGATGTAATAATTCAGCAACGATCTGTTGTCCGCCACCGCGTGTGCGACTTGTTAAAGGGGAACTCGCGTAAACGAGCGCGCCGACGCGTTTTCTCTCTGACATGAGCTTCGTTTATCCCGAGCTTTTATGGATTTAGAAACGGTTGTAAGACCCAGAATCCGAGAGGAGAGAAGAGGAGGAGAATAATTGGTCTTCTTTAAAAGCATTAAAAAACTTGTGCCATTTAGCGGCGCAAGAATAAATGCGAGAGATACCTTCAGACAGATTCATTCATCTGAAGAACTTGAGTGGTGCGTTAAGCTTACCTATATCATATGCCCTTTATTAATCTTGATTCGCTTTACCGCTCTCGTTCCCGCCCTCTTTATGTAATAACCGCTACTCACGCGCGGAGATCTTCCATCTGTATAATATCGGCTTCATTAACTGTACGAACATATTTGAACACCCTATTGTATCCATTACATATTACGCACACGTCTTGGCGCTAGAAATCCCGTGTATTGGATTCTCCCAATTATAATCCGACACCCGTGCTGTCTTACTGAGCTATAAAGCGCGCGATTATCGCGTTCCCTATATTTGCACGTTGTCGCGCGAAGAAAGGAAATGTACCGGAACATATTTTATTTTCACGGGAAAGAACGACGATGTAACTATATCGGGACGGGGAGCTATTAAGGAAACGAGTTACCGAATGGTCGTTTAACTACAATTTTTTCCGTGATTTACGAGCACACGTGTTTCAGTCACGAGACATTCGCGTGCTACGGGAATAAATCGGGAAAAAAAGGAAAAGATGCGCGGAAAAAAAGCGAGGGAAAACCGCGAGATGTGACGCGAGTCGTATAACGATTATTCTCGCGGTGAGGTTTTTTTTTTTTTCAAACGGCGAAACCGCGATCGTGTCGCGTTATCGAGCATCGTGCCACGCTTGGGAGAGATTCCGCAGTTTGGTTTTGCGCCGTCTGTCTAACGATACGAAATAACGTATTTCGCGAGCGCGAGCTGAGTCGCGAGAGATTGCACGCATGCATCGCACGTGTCGTACATCGCTCGAAGCGGCGCGATAAAACGCATATAATTTGTGGTCGCCGGACGGTACTGAATTACCGAGAACTATTCGGACGGCCGTATCGGTATCGATGGCCGCGAGGAAATTCGCGAATCGACTCTTGTCGAGGCGCGGATCGAGCACTGATTACGGGTTAACCGTGCAAAGCTCACTTTGATTCTCCGGTTTCACGCTGCGCGAAACGCCCCGCGGAACTGACCAACGATCGAATTGAATGAGCGGCAAAGGGCTTCAGACACGTAGGGCAATAGGGATAGTCGAGAGCGATGGAAAACGATTACGATAGACGTTCAACAGCCGGTAATCGATAGAAAGCGATAATCGAAAGTGCTTCGTTGAAAATGGTTTCGCGTTTGCGTTAGAATAAAATACATTTTTTATATTTATTAATTAAACACTTGATAATTTTATAGTTGATAAATTTTTGTCTATATTTATTTATAATCATATTAATATATCATATATTTAATACGAATCTAGAGATATACAGGATGTCCCAAAATTACCGCACCATCTGTTAATGGCAGATTCTTAAGATCATTTGGAGGTAATTTTTCCTAAGCGAAAATGTCGAGGTATCAATCATTTCCGTGTTATAAGAGATTAAAAAAAAGGGCTTTTTGCACACTAAATTTTATAGAGAGTTAAAACTACATTATTTAGATTAATTTCAGATAGAGTTTACTTTAATAGAGGGAGAGAATATAGTTGCAATGACTATAAAAGTGTGATAAATTTTAACGTAATCACAAATTATATCTCGAAAATGACATTTTTCATGTATTTTTATAACGTGTAATGTAATTATGTATGAATGATAAACATTATTATAACAGAACATACAGTGTGCAAGAGACTTTATTAACTTATCGTTTGTTTTTATTTTGTATTAGTTTTGCTGGTTTGTATTGGAACGCAATAATTTTATTAACTGAATTTAATCATTTGATTGCAGAAATTTTGCTATAGTGGAAATCTTATTCTGTTACAGTTTGTGTAATTGCGATCATAAATTCACGATGTGACAGTTCGCGATTCAGAGTAGATCGCGAACTGTCACATCATGAATTGCAAAAACATTAATTCGTAAAGCTTTCTGACATAATTATGGTAATCGTATCACATTGAATCTTGCAAACGCTACTCCCTTCTTGCATTAATCCGAACGCGGCGTACGTAATCCTGAAGAGAAAGATTAATTAAAATAGCATTACCGCGAAAGGATTAATTACACTGCTATGCTTGTTACAACGAGATATTTTTAACACCTATTTTTACCTGCAACGATTCGAAATATTTGTCAATGAACAATGCAAGGTTGTGACCGGTCAACATTGATCAATATCGATAGATGAATAGGTAAGCCGCAGATGGTCGTTCGATGATTTTGAGTCAACAAGAGAGAAACAGTCAGATAGCTTGGTTAACCGTAGGGGACACCTACGTCACGCCGACGAAATTCTACGAGTTTACACCTGCGCTCTCTTGAGCTGCGACCACCAATGCAAACCGGGTTGGGAATACGTGAAAGCGGTACTAACCACTGTACCCTCGCAAACGAATCGTGGTTTACATAAATTATTCCGTTCCCAGTGAAAGCGGTAACGCGTATCGGAAAAGGCCGCGGCAACGTTTCGCTCCGGACAAAATATCAGGCGAGAATCTCTAGAGCCTCCCTTTAAATTTTCTTGCGCAATATTTCCATTAAAATTGTCTAATTAAAATTGCATTACAACGAATAAAATCTAGAATATTATATCCGCGACGCGAGAGTGATCAATGTCATTCTGTGTTTCGAAGCTATAAGGGATAAGCTTCGCTGACTATTTTAGTTTCGAATTATACAATGGCAGTGATTGACCCAGCTCCGGAGCTACAGAACAACAATGGCTGTATTAACTTTGTTCCTATCGATTGGCAATAGTTTCAGACGCAACTGTCAGACATAAATACTAATATTGCGCGAAATCTGAAAATATATAAAATCCCAACGATATTATTTAGCCTAAATAATACAATTTTCTATAAAATCATAAAATATATATCTTCGCGCGTACAACTATCGCAACATCACGCAAGAATATTTTTGAATAACACGTTTTCTAATCTTAGACGGAGCGGGGAAAGCTGTATGCGTAATGTCGGCACGAATGCGACGGAATTGGTCCCGATCGTACATTTCCCTTTTCCGCGACGAAAGACCCTTCCCTACTTTGAACGAAAATCGTCGGGAGTTTCACCCCGTCTCTCGTATTCTCGCGAATTCCAGCGAGTTCGACGAGCCGTTTCTGGATTCTAATCCCACCTGGTCGTCGAATCACACGACCACCGGCTTACGACTTCATCCGCACGGCGGTAACTGACTCTCCTATTCACCGTCTGATCACGAACACGGCACGTCAAAACGGAGGTTGAACGAGCTTAGGGTCCTGCGCGCAATAATATAACAGCTCAAGGTGTAAACGCGAGGCAAAATATTGATAAAACGGATCAGTCGGAACGGATCAGCGTAACGCGATGTGGCCACATGTAACTCGACATATCCACTTCGCCTATATTAGTTTAATCCTTGTGAATGTCTAATTTGAAAATTCGAAAAAAGATTCTAAAATAAAATTACATATATATCTTTATATATATGAATAAAGGAAAAGTAATTTCAAAAAAGGACACAAAACATATTCTATGTTCTCTAATAAAATATTCTAAGAATGCGAAAACCGATAGAATTGCTCGTAGAAACAAAAGAAAGATTATTATTAAAATAACTGAAAAAAAAAAATATCGATCATAAGTTGTTTCCTTTAATGTAGATATTCGATCAATGCTAAATTTATTATATCGTATTTTTCTCTAGCACAATCGTAGCGGAAAAACTTGTATAAAATGTATTATTTAGTGAAAATATATCCACCTTGATAAAGTTTGCCAGCAAATATACAGGAACCGCGCCTGATCTTAATCCAACCGGGAGTTTGATTTGCGCACTTTTATCGATGGCAATGACTATAATCGTTTCTCGAGGAAAATGTAACATAAGTAGCTTTCGAGTGAAAGAGATAGAAAGGATCGATAGCAAAATCGAAAGCATGTTTCTATGATATCCGATTGAGCGTGTAATAATAGCGCCCTTATCTCGATAGGAGAACGGCTATAGATCTCTGTACGATAACCGTTTTAGCTCTAATTTAAAAGCAGAAAGATATCTGAACCGACAACGAACTTTATCATCGAGCTCAGAAAGAAATATAACATTTTACTGAATAATTTGCAAATCAAATCATCGAATTTTCTCTCTCTCTCTCTTTCTGTGTATTATATATATTTTTTCTTTTATTCTTGCGCTTCCAATCATATATAATTATTAACAGCTGTTAATTTGGATCGATACGATCGGATGTATCAAGATAGCTTTCCCTCGAGCAGGAGAATCTACAATTACATTCTTAGTGATGCATGAATCATATTATCACCACTTTATACCACGCAATATCAGCGATGATTATCTTCGCTCGAGAGAACCGGCGCAAAATCTCGTCGCTCCGTCTAATGGCTCGTCGCGCCGTCGCGCTGACGAACCAATTTCTCCCCGCTATCTCCTCGGCTTTCCCGACGCCGTTCCCCGACGATCGAGAGGCACGTTCGCCTCAATGATTACGGGGGGTATCTCCCGCGGGCGTGCATACGCGACGCGATGCAACAACGAGCGCGGTAACAGATGTAATAATTCAGCAACGATCTGTTGTCCGCCACCGCGTGTGCGACTTGTTAAAGGGGAACTCGCGTAAACGAGCGCGCCGACGCGTTTTCTCTCTGACATGAGCTTCGTTTATCCCTACCC
>NW_021850624.1:233491-263823 GCF_003651465.1 Formica exsecta
CCTACACGTGCGGTTCTTCTAGCCGTTCGCTCGCCTTCTCATTTTCCTCGAACCATACCGATCTCGCATTATAAATTATAGTTTGATTTATTCGAGCGAAAGGATCGATAGCAAAAATTTTTTAGACGCTTTCTACCCAAGAAGGGTCGCGCGCCTTTTCCTTCGTCCTCCGTTTCCGCCTACCGGCTCGCGTCGTGTCTCGTTGCTTCCTTCCTTTTTTCCTCGTCGCCGCTCCCAGCAATATTTCACAATTACGCAGCTTTATGGGCCACCATAAAGATACGCGGTGCGTGTCGGTCGCATGATGGCCGACCCGCGTGAATTTTTATTACGGCTGCAAGCGGTCGAATCGCGCGGGCAAGAGTTATCCCTCGTCGACTATCGCGTTTTCTTTAGGACAACGTGCGATGCGCCGTGTCGCCGAGCTACACGCGACATGAGAAATTTAGATTACCGGGCCCGGCCCGGCCCACTCCATTACCTTCATTCAGAGGCGGCCGCAAGCTTAACGAACTGCCGCTACACTCGCGGACTCCACCGGCTACCAAAAGAGGGATTGCTCTCCCTTTTGCCGTCAAAGAACCGCACACCACCGTACGTCGCCGCTGTTTCCATCGAAAAATTCGGGACGAGACGTCCTACTGAGATTGAATTTACGCCGTACATAACGTTGCCCTCGAGTTAAAATTTAGTACCATGTACGAAGTGCCCCGAGAATTAAATATGCGGGCTTGCTCTTTTCGCTCTAATTAAATTCGCTTTTAAAGTGTTGACTTTTACGCTAATTTAATATTGTAAAGCGTACGACAATAAAGTGATGCTTTATGTAATGTAATTTTTTTAAATTACAAAGTTTTATATACGTTTCTATCGCTTTTTTTGCACGAATAATTTCCGTGATTGATATATATCGACGATCATATAATTTTTAATGATTAAAAAATTACATACATTTGTATTCTCTCTTTCTCTCTCTTTTCGTTGTACTCACGCTAATATATTACCGTTCAATTACTCGAATCCATTTATTTTCCCCGGCAGCGACAGATGAACATAATCACGCGGCATTACGTGACTGTCTTATCAATCAACGTAGTTGACGTATGCAATGCCGTAGTCGATCTTACTCCTTGATTATAATGGGAATCCGATATATTACGAGCATGGTCGTTAACATTGATCCTCTGGCAGATGATATTAACAAGCAATCGACGGCAGACAACAGTTTCACACACGATGTATCGTCGCTTGTAGAATGTCATGCATACAAACTATCTCAGATCAAACATGTGTCGTTACCTGGACAATAGCCAGACTCGAATTCTAATTAAAAAGAAAAGCGATTTTTGTTGCTACAATATCTATTTAATAAAAATTTTTTTTTAATTTTCAAGAAATATTAACAATCTCATTATTTCTTAAGAAATATGTTTTTCTATTTTGCGGACTATTAAAAGTTGTTACAACTATATTATTATATTAAAGTACAAGTAGAGAGAATAATCTCACTTATTATGTAGATATTGCGATACTTTAAATAAATGAAAAATATCGAAATTCGGGAAAAATGAAATATAATGAATATGCTAAAATGCAATAGCAATTATATGCATAAAATTTATATATCTCCTTTGTATGGTATAAATTTTATATGGAATTAACATAAAAAATATTACCGAAAAAATATTTTTTTTTAACACTATATGTTCACAGACAGCATTCTTACTGCTTTTATTCTGGTTATCCAGAGGGGCTAATCAACACAAATTTTATTTAAAAATGATTCTCTTAAGAGATAATAAGCGATCTAGTGTACGCGAAACCTCTGAAATAGGCGCGTTTCGACAACGATACTACGGGTGTCGTATTTCCTGATCATTATTACGCTCCGTCGCTTTGCCTCTCGCCCGTGTTTATCGCTTAAATATTGCTTTTGCGATAGCGGCCGCCGTCGAAGCACAGCAGCAGTATTCGCGCCTTGAATTGCAACACACCCGTATATAGAGTTTTGTATTTATAAAGCGATAGCCCTCCATTAAAAATGTACCGGCATGTAAATCGAGCCCGGTAAGTGCGGGATTCCAAATAAAATATGAGAAACGCTTCCACAACTCTGTTCGGCTACTATCGATTCTATGTACATATATAGTTGCCTGCAATTCAGCGTTTTAATGTTTAAATCACCCGGAAAATATAGTGCATCTTTGTTATCTTCTCTTGCACGTTTCATTAAACTTTTATCGCAACACACATCACGGTTCGTTTCGGAATAAAAATCATGTTTGCAAGAGAAAGTAAATATAATATAAATAAATATATGTTTGTGCAAAATTGAGGAAACAGCATCGCATTATTGGCTACTTATTTGCGTATCATTTTATTTACGCTCGCGATGTTTTATTTAAAATTTACCGCATGGAAAAAAGTCGATTATAAATATGATCGACAAATATTCATTAAACATGCGATCGGGATGAACTATCGTTCATAGGAATAATGCATACGTTTGTAGCGAGAGAAGAATCGATATTATCCGCCTATAATTCATTATCGATTTAAGAGATATCATCTTTGGTCTGTCGCATTAACTATTGATTAAAAAAAGAACGCGGCTTTTTTTCTTTTAGGAACGTTCCTACATTAATGCACGCGAAAGAGAGTTCGACGTCGTTCTCTTTCAGGATTAATTGAGTTCACGGTTAATTTTCAACGAACCTTCCACTTTAATCCTCGCATGTTCTCTTTACAGCACCATCTATGCATACGGGCGTACCTATATGTACATACCTCTTGCTGAGCTTGCACTCGGTGCTTGCGCCCCTTTATCGTACCTCTTGCCAATCTTTCGCCTGTCACGACATCCACCCTTGATATCCGCGTAATATGATACGCACGTTGCTACATTAAACTTTAATTGTGTCATTACGAAACGAAAACTTCTTGCTAAGCCGGCGCCATCGTATGCAGATATATCGCACGCGGGCAATTTAATTCTCTGTGAACAAGTTACGTTGATGTAATTAGCCTAATAGAGAACATTTGTGTGTCTAGTACCCATGCATTTCGGCGTGTGGATATGCAAAAATAGTTGTATATATTTTTATGAAAGAGTAAAAACAATTCTAAAAAAAGCTTTATAAACGTATATTTACGTTAAAAATAGAACGAGCATTGTTTTAAAAAGTTCAGTTTTTATTTTATTGAATTCTATCTTTTTATCTCGAATTTACAACATTAATATGTACGCTCTATTAGATTCTATATATTAATCGCCGATTAGATTTAGCTACATTGATATCGAATTGTATTATTGCATCGCGTCGACTAAAGTTTGTAATCAATGCAGTAATAAAGTCAATTTGTATTAAACAGCGCTTTAGATCAGAAAATAGCCGCAAATCCTCCGTTATAATATGCACTGCTTTCATAATACGTGGGATTATACGAACTCGAAGCAACACGTTTGCCGATGGTATTTCCCATGCGCGCGTGAAACTCATTGTCGTAATATCAATAATGTACAGCACCGCATTATCAGGATTATTCGAATTCACGGCTTAATTCATTACACTATTGCGCAAGGATAAGGATACTGACCATTAACAAATAATGTTTCAAATCTCGATTAATAATCGATCTGTACCTATAACAGCTTTATCAACTTTACAGAGGATGAAATGAAATAAAAATCTTTACCGTTCTTTCCATATCGTACGCAAAGTTGAGTTTAATCGCTGAAAATTCTAGTATTTATATTAAAACTGGGGTTTCATGAAATGGCGTAAAAAAATTTTTGCAAAAAATCATCATAATGATTTGGAAATTCTGTCGACTGGGAAAAATTTTTTGTATGAAAAAATACCGCTTTTTGCGATTATTAAAATTGTTTTAATAATATCGGTCGCTATTCTATACCAGATCGAAATAGTTGAAGTAGTTGTAGCAATTTTGAAAAGTATAATTTTGCTCTGGCTGGCGTATTGCCCTAGGTTATCCCGTCTGCACTGTACCAGAGCGCGCCTCCGTCTTTAACAGAGAAATTCCACTTAGAAATTTTCCCGAATTCCTTCACTTATCGTCGAGCTTATCGTCTCGGGCCGGTATTTTCTTACTCTCCTTTCCCTTTGTCGTACCGCGAAATCAACTAACGAGACGGCTCGAGCGTGTAATTGAATTTCTACAATCTCTCCAGATGATATAAACACGGCGCGTGCACACGTCACTTAACTTTTAACCAACGCGAAAAGCGGCCTGCGATACGAAATCAATTCGGGTCATCTGCTCCTTCCGCGCCGCTTTGTGTTGCAGCTCCATTTTCTCCAAACTCCGCGTCTATCTCGCGCGCGAGATCGCCAGAAACAGAGACCTGCGGAGGAGAATATTTATTGCGCTGTCTTATCGTCGCATGGGAAAAGCGAGGAACGGCGCGAAAGAGAATTCTTCACTCCGTTGGACCTTCTCTCCCCGATGGAGTTCCTCCCTTTCTCTACTTTCTTCGGCGTTTCCTTTTTCTCTCGTCCTCTCCTCGTTCATCCTGCAATCGTCGTATCTGTCGCCGCGCTTGCACCCTCCTGCTCCACGCTTTGAAAAGACTCGGACGGTATGGACACTCGTTATACGCTTCGGTAAGAACGCCAAGATCGGAGGACTAGCGTGTATCCAGGAGGACGCGTGGTCAGCTGGACCTACGTCCGACATATCGAACGTCGGAACGGGGACGAGGGTGGCGCGAAGGGATTAGAAAAAAGAATCGTCGGCGAGGAGAGAAAGGGCGAAAGGTTAAAGCTAATAGCGCAATAAGAAGTTTCCGCGAAGCAATTTCACATTCCTCCGGCTAAATTACATACTCCGCAAGATTGCGCGCGAGCTCTCGTTCCTACCCCGTAAACCACCCTCCTTCGTCGCACGGCGATTCATCCCTGCCCCCTTCGCTGATGTCCGTTCTCTCCGTTCGTGTCGCGCGGTAAACGGAAGCCGTATTCCGACGCGGACGTCCGTCCCCGCCGTCGACCGTGGCCCGAAACGACGTGAATTATAACCGCGAGCTAACCTCGTGGCTTTCAGAAAATCCACGGGAACGTAGGAAGGAGGGGAAACGGATAGACGGTGGACAAACCCCGCCGGGAGTTGAAATCGTTGATCCATGGTGACACCGTCCACCGGCGAGACTCTCTCTCTCTCTCTCTCTCTCTCTCTCTCTTTCTTCTTTTGAACGTGAAAAATTCTCTTCGCAGACTTATTCGCGAGAAAACTATGATATGTGGGTGAGAGGTCGCGAAGCACCAACGGATTACGAGGAATATTTATGAGAGGCTATGTAAACTTCAATGAGGTTTGAATTTGTTCGGATTAAAATGAGATTTTTAATTTTTTGGTTTTTCTTAGAGCCATACCGTATGTTGCGAGCAAATAAATGATATCGAATTTTTAGCGAAGCGAATTTTTCTATCATGTACAAATTACAAAATACGAAATAATGGATTTCATCAGCATTTAATACGATATTTATTAAACTATTAAATTCATCGCGATTGTGTATTTAATTGGCCGCCTGACATTTATGAAAATTGTATTGTGCGATATTATACGATATCTTGTTCGGTATTATGACCGCGAATATTGCAAAAAGAATCGTGTTAAAAATGCAATTTTGACTTCTCTTATTAGAACGCGGCGCACCTGGAAAATGTTTGTCGGAGGCAGCAATAATATCCCGTGTTGTGTCTCGATCCAGCACGCTTTATCCTACCGCGCGGAAGACCCGCCGGCATAACCAGGCCAGGGTGCGATAAAATCGCAAGAATTCACAAATCTGACATATCGGTAAATCTGCGGAATCGTAAAATCGCGTAGGACGTTCCGTGTCGCGCGAAGGATACAGCAGCATCGTCGCGTATAGCGCTTACGATAAGAAGGGCGAGGAGAGGGCGTAGTTTTCCGAACACCGCACGAGAAAGAGGAGCTTTACGTCTCGGGAGCTTCGAATCGACATCAATAGAGGAAAGTAAGGCAAGAGAGAAATCCCTCAATGGCTTATCCGCTTGGCCAACCGCTAGATTCCCTTTCCGCATCCTCTCTTCTGTACCTCGTTTCTCTCCGCCCGCCCTATATATCGCCCCTTTTCTTCGCGCTCGTTTCCTCTTTCTCTCCCTTCTATCGTATATATCCCTTTCTTCCGTCCATACACATCGTTATCTTTTTCTTTCACCCTGTGTCTCTCGATGAACGCTCCGCGAGGCCAGCCACTCGTAAATCTAATAATCTCGGCCACTCCTGACAAACGACGCCGTCAAAATGTAATTCCGGCGCGTTCTCGCCTGCTCTTCCTCGTCTCGAATTTCAAGTGGTGCCGATACTCGCCGCGATCTTGCATCCTACCACATCTTGCCGGCCTCTCTTTCTTTTCTCCTCTCTGTGATATAGCGCGTCGCCACCACATCCTCTATCTTATTCCGATTTTCTTCCCGTTTGCAGTTTCCGAACATCGTCGGTCTTTTATAGACACCCTTCAATCGGTCGCTCGTACGGTGAAATTTGACAAGAAAAACGTGACTCGTAGGTGCCCTCGTACATCCGGTCCCTACGTTCGCACTCGTATGTGCGCTAGCGACAAAATCAATGGCAATTTTCTCGTCCGTCACGCCCGCTTCGCGGAAGGACATTGCGATCTTTATTCTCGGATGCGACAACAAACTTTGGCTATCAGATTGGGCGAATGGACGGATATTCGCGAAAATATCGTCACGATGGCGGATTTCACGTCAACTTGGAATTCGAAATTCGACGTGCGATGCGTGTCTAAACTAGTAAGTGTATCCACTACTTGAATAAAGTCGGTTCCGTCCGCGCTTGTCAAATATTCGCCGAATCGAAACGTGCGGTGAATTTCATTGCATTGTCACATGCAGAACTGAAAATTGATTGAAAACGTTGTGACGGTAATTTTTTAACGTTCTCCAGAAAATATGGAAATCAAAATTTATAATCATCTTAAGTAATAATTTATTATGCGTAAATTTTGTTGCTTTTAGGTAATCAAATCAAATTCTATAAACTGTCAAATTAAATTATAATTATTGGAATATGTCGTTTTATTTAAACTATTTTTCTATCGTGAGCTTATTATATTATTTTTTCGTAATTCTAATCGAACTGTGCAAAAACTTTTGGATTATTATTTAATTGCCAATATATATAGAATCGCGGAATTAGAGCATTTCCACATCGATATACATGAACTCATACACATGCGATAATAAATTGTATCAACTTGACCAATATTTGTCAGGAGTGAACAAGACAAATGATGTGTACATATATGAATGAATGGATGCCGAAAGAAGCATGAGTGAAATCTGACAGGGCGCATATAAATAATCATTAATTATTGCGATTTAATTTCTTGCATTACGATGAGCATTATAATAAACGTACGTCGAGAAATACAATTTTACATGGATATAAGCCAATGCAATAAATATAATTATACTCTGACTGCAACGCCGCATAAGGCCTCAGAACACCGGGGTAATTTGTAACTGTTGGCGCGCAAAGCCACGCTTAAGGCGATATTTGCATTTGAATCCACGCCATCTCCAAACATATTAAATGCCGTTATTTGTGCACAAATTTATACGTTTCGTCTATATGTTGCGTTGCCGACTGGTTCCACCTGTATTGATCGCTTGAATAATATACCCTGTCGCGGATCGATGAAAGTCGCGAGAATAGTATCGTCGAAATGGAAGAAAAGACGTGAGAAGTCGTATCACATTGAAAAAACATATCGACATGCCATACGAACGCCGTGACCTCGACGAAATTATAACGATCCCCCTTTTATTCGTTCCCGCCACCAGCTTGATATCAGAGTCAACCTGAATAATGTAGAGTCGCGCTCTTTATGAATTTTTATGCCTGCTACGGAATGGAATACGTTTGTCGAATGAGTTTGTTCCAATCCATGCAGATTCGACAGATGCACCTGCAATCACTGCACGATGGCCCCGTGTATCTGCTCCCATGCTATACTTCCCGCCCGGCCATGTTTATCGATCATAAATCGGAAACGTGTCCAATCGATGAGTCAACATTGGAAAATTTATGCTTAGCTGAACAAGTTAACCGCATAACTTGTCCACATTATGAAATGTGTTTTGTAGATCTTATAATTTTTTTCTGGCGTTTATCAAAGTTTTGTTGAATATTTTTTTTTTAATATCTATCCTTATTCTCGCGTAAAATACAGGCACAATATATATATGAAAAAGAAAGCTCAATTTTTATTACAATAGCGATATAATTGACAAGATTATTCTCAATCGCTTACTATGCCGTATATAATAATTAAACATTTTTTATTCGCCTCAATGCGCAAATATAAATTCATAAAATACCTTGTTCGATGGCGTGCAGCGTTAACACATTAATTATAAATACATTTCTCAAAGCTTGTATAATTAATATTGCGGCTTAAAGACCGTGAGTTTTAAGCTGTGGTGTAATCATCTTTTTATAATGAGAGATACGTTATCATGAAGAGAAACATGACATAAACTGCAGTAAAATTTAGTATTCTCGGAATTCTTTTGGCTTCATAATTTTTCTTATGGATATATACAATTTTTCCGAGTTTTATAAATTTCTTTTTTTAAGCTGTATACATGATGTAGCCAGATTTTATGTTCTTTCCCAACCCCTTCAATTTGAAACCGGTCGACAGAGTTTTCGACGCGGAAGATGTGCGAATAATGTTAATTGAAATGGTCACTCGTCTGGTCAAACTGCAAATAGTTGCTCTCTCAACACTCGGTAATCCCACCGAACGCCAAAGGTCGCCGGTATTGCCGCGGAATTGCATTCGCGCGAAATTGCATTCGCGTTCACAGAGAAAAGTGCTCGTCTTTTATTTGTAGAAAATATACTCGTTCGATGAAATGTGCGAGGAAAACGTGTTATTGGCTATTACCGCGGTATACATTTTATTTAATCGCAGATACGTAGCCAATTAGTTTGTTCACCATTTTCGTTGTTGCATCCGCGTGAACGTATTCCGCGAAATTCGATTTTACCGGCAAGCTAACATTTCATTGCGCACGTACGTATCGGAAATGCACGTACGGTATCCGCGGTTAATTATACTTTAGACACAAGCAATTAAGCTAACGTAACATATTGTGCTTTATACAAAATTGCGCGTTACACTTCTGAATCTCTATGCAAGTTGAAACGTCAGCGCGATGATTATGTACAAAAAATTATAATTACGGCTTTATGGGTGATAAGTCATTAAAATTTCATTTTTTAAGCAATTTTTTTATTTTAAATTAAGTTTCACCGATACGAAAAAAATAACTTTATTTTTTATTTTATTCCAGGTAGATATTATTTAACAGAGATTTTCCTTGGTTTTTAGCAAAAAATTGAATATAAAATAATTGCGCGTACAATATTATTGTTGATTAAACAAGTTTTTCCCAGGAAAAAATCAATTACACATTGGTCACGCAATAGATGAAAAGGAGAACGGACGGATTCCTTTTTTTCATTTTACAATCCACATTTTCTCTCATTCGATATCTCACCGTACATTTTCGAGACCGCATACGAATAAGCCTCCATTTATAGAAATTTCAAGGTCCGAACGTGACTTAGGCGAGTCCGTTAAGATAGGGAGCGTTCGTTT
Organism: Formica exsecta; assembly: GCF_003651465.1. Taxonomy (NCBI): domain Eukaryota; kingdom Metazoa; phylum Arthropoda; class Insecta; order Hymenoptera; family Formicidae; genus Formica; species Formica exsecta. The sequence goes on from NW_021850624.1 coordinate 243,177, forward strand.
CGAGATTTTGCCCCGACACGTCCCGCCTGTCGTGCTACTTCTTATGGGGCGAATCTTTTCGCAGAACCGTGGCTCCGTTGTCCCGCTTTACTATTACTGTAGCCAATAAAGTTTAACTGCACTCTTTACACCGAGTTTGCGATAGCAGCACCGTACCTCTCATGGTAGGCGGACGACTTGGAAAAGCTCGGCGAAGAGTTCTTATCGGCCATCCTCCCCCCCCCTCCCCGCTCCCTATCACTTGCCCGACTCCCACACGGCCGTCCCCGCTTTTCTTTCTCTCCGTCTTGTTCCTTCTGCTCTCGTTTTGCAGCTATTGTGATAACCATTTACATAAGGAATCCCGGAACTACGGGCGGCAGTTACCGCAGACGGTATACCCGGATCCTACTATAGCGGGGTTGAGATGAGCGGGGTCAGTAAGAGGACTATGTCTGAGACCGGAGCTATTTATGCGCTATTGCGCTTTCATATTAGAGTAAGCAGTGGGATTTGTGGTACCGCAATCATCCGCAGAAAGTAACGTATACAATGAAAACAGATATACGTGAGCATGAACACAGCATATCATTCCCGTTATAGCCTTCATATTTCTAGAGCTTCACGATTATTATATTTTCCTATGAAAATACAAGTTTTCATAATGGAAAATTTTAAATAAATAATTGCCGAAGAACATTATCGTCAAAATTAAATGTTGATTGTTTAATAGATACTTAATAATTTACTTTATTCCAAAAAGGAATTTTCTTACTCTTTTATCTACATTTAAAAATCTATTGAATAATTACATATGCATATATATATATATATATAGAGAGAGAGAGAGAGAGAGAGAGAGAGTGAGAGAGAGAGAGAGGGGACAAGATTAAAATATTTCTAAATATGACTGAAATAATTTTCTCATTTCTTCGTTCTAAAAGTTCAAGATACATTTCATATTTATTAAATTGCATTTGTACTTTTGTTTGCTTTCTAGCAACATGTTGATTATCTCGGAAAACATATCGTGCACGCAAGGTGTAGGTACTATTCAATGATTCAATAAGATGCTACGGTTCATCCTTGATTTTTCGTTTCTTCTGCCTTTTCTCTGGGGAATAGAATGGATGCAACACGCACTCTCTTCATAAAACTCAATGCCAACAATTTTGTAGTGCTTGAATTCTACTACGGACAGGTCACAGCGGCGATCGTAGTCACGGCTACCTGGTATTTTCGAGCTGAACTGCTTTCGTACCAACCTACTTCATGGAGAAATCCTCTTAGCCCGGTCTTAATGAGGCCACTCGTGGTCGCTACCGGGATTTTAAGGTAATTGAATAATTTCCAGTTTTGAGCCGGTCGGGGTCGTCGGGCGTGTTTTGTGTCCTAAATAAGTTTAACAGTGTCCCGCCGCAACGTTACCGAGACGGCACGGATGCAAATGTAATGACCGTCGCAACGATAAGAGAGCTTCGTGCACAGAAGCGACGACTTACCTAGAATCGTCGCTCGAAGCTCTCCGCCGTAAGAATTAATCCGAGAGAAATTCAAGAAATCCCCGATCTCGAGAAGAGGCAGGAACTTGGACCTCGTTTCCTCTCCGCTCACCGTTTTAATAACATTGTCTTCCCGGCGTCGTGACTCGCGCAGGCACCTTCCGATGCGGAGCGCCTTGTAATTGTATTTAAATGACCGTCATGTGCCGATCGGCAACGCGCAACAATGTCGTATACACCCGTTTCTCGCGTGCCACTACATCGAATGTGTTCATTACGTGGAGCACGGCTTACATTTGCGATCGGATTCATTTGCTTAATCGCGAAAATATATCTCGAGCTCAAACGCATTAAATGTTATTGTATTTACAGCGAGATCTTGGGTAAAATGGTGCAGAAAATCGTCTACTTTTAAAGATTTACTCAATTTTTCTATACAACGCTCATTAAAGTATACGATAATGCCATGCGCGTACGTACTCATGCACACACGTACACACGCATAAACGATTATAAAACGATCGTTACGTAATAAAAAGCAGATTCTCTTATTATCTATTCGTGATTATTTTCCAGCACATTTAATTCAAACATGAGGGGAAAAAAGATTCTCTCTTGTTATCAATTCCATTCGATTGTTATTTATTATATTGCGTATAATTTTACTTCCGCGTATTTTTCCGCGTATATTATAATAATTTAATAAAGCCAGAATACGCCGTTTTTTATTATTATTAATTTTATCACACACATTGTAGTATTCGTTATATGAAACGTCTAAAATCCTCGAGGAAAAGCAATTGGCTTGTGATTTTCTAGAGCAGAAACGTACATTTGTATTGTGATCTATTGGTAGTGCAGACCGCAGTCTTGATTGGGCACCGGATAAACTTTCTTCCTTCGGACCGAATCAAGCTGCTGTGATTGCTCGCTCCACCTCCACGCTTCTTCACCTCCATCTCCGAACCTGTCAGTTCAGTCAATGTTTATTTAGCCACCCCCGTTTGCGGATCGAAGGGTACAAATTAGAAGCAACGCCGCTGATGATTCAGAAGGGATTCTACTACGTTCGATTATCCTCGTCTCGACGAACCTCATTCGCTATTTACGGTCTTCCTTTCTTCCCCCCGTGCTCTTTCTCTCTCTTCGCTCTCTATCTATACATGGACTTTGCTATTTCGATTCGTGTCATTTCGATTGCCTCGCCCTGCTTGTCGTACGGCAAACTCTAGAAAATTCGCGCGTGTCTTTGCACGTATCGGGAAAGTTTTGTTTGCTAAAGTCACTCAAATTTATATTCCCTTTTTGTCAATAAATCAATGAAAAATTGAAGTATAATTTCTACTATATTTATTATTATTTTTTATTATCTGATAAATCACAACTGTGTGAATTAGAACAAACAAGTAATGTAAAATCATTCAAAAGAATATTTTTTAATTTTTTAATTTATATAAAAACTTTATTCTTTCTGGTTTTATCTCTTTCTCTCTCTCTCTCTCTCTCTCTCTCATATATCAGGTATATAAGCGGACGATAATCATAATCGGCTGGTATAGCGATAGCAAAACGCCAGTGATTTGATCTGCATTGCATAGATACCATTTATGGCATGTAGAGGATCGAGAATAAGCGATGTATGTCGACCGCGTGTAAATCCGGTTCGGTTGTTTCCCAGTAGCTTTGAACAACCACCCGTACTTATTGGTGAAATATGCATTCGTGCGTTACAGATATCTCGATCGTTCCATTCCTGGCTATGTGAAAGATAGGCTTGGCGATACTTCAGCGTTGGTGAGAATGTTTCACAAAAATGTGAAAGTATAATCATAGCATACAGAAACAGAAAGAGAAAAAGAATCTCTTTACGTTTATCGTTTGAACAATCTAATTTTTCTATAACAATTTTTTTAGCCAATATTTCTAATTTTTAAATGTCTAAAAATAGATACATTTCCATTTAATAAAAATAAATTTATGTTAGTGTGATTATATATTGATAGATTAATTTATTAGTAATTTTTTTGATAATATATTTATTTAATTATTCCACTTTTCGTCGCAAAATCGCGACTGCGAGAATAGATATCAAGTGCGAGAAACATAAGTCACATTAATTTCCTCGCCATCTCAAAAAAAAAAAAAAAAAAAACCAAAAGCAAAATAAAAACAAAATGAATTATATTTCCTCGATGACCTGAATTCCCACATATCGACGTACATAGCCGACGACGTGCAACGTGATGAAATTGCCTGCACGGTTATAATTTCGATAGCGAGGGTGTCATGTTTCGTATACCACCTATGCCCATAACTCGTGCGTCGTATCCGTTTGCTTCGACTGCGTTCGGGATTGTGTTGGCACGCACGATGGTGGTCTTGGTTGCTTGTATGGGTGGTCCATCGGTACGATGAAGTTTCCGCTTTCTGTATAAACAGGCTGCGGTACGTCGTAGCGCCGTGATGGCTTCGAGCTCTGAGATGCGGACACGATGCAGGCGTTAAAGCGGTATCAGTAATTACCACCGTGTTGGCAAACAGGGAGCCTTGGCCGATGCCAGGGTTCAAGTGCTCCCAGGCTCTTCTCATACCGCTTAGACAGCACGTGGAGACTTAGATATTCAATAGACACAAGCGACGATGCTGTTCGTCGTCGTTCGCCGAGATTTCGATCGAAATAATTAAACAATCACTTTTTTCATTAAATAGGATAATCTTGATATACATATAAATTTCTAAATTCTTGTTATTTCAGCTTTTATTATTATTTAGATAATATGAAATATATATACGGAAATTATGATAAAAGATACTGCTTTAATAATTAATCTCGTAAAGAGAGAGCATATATCTCTCGTAAAATCACCGGTAATTGTAGGTTACCGTGTCGCTATGGTTTAAAAATACGTCGATCATATAGAAGGAAGGAAAACAAGTGGCTTTCCTCGGTGTGAAAAACGAGAGGAGTCCGTTATCGCGCTTTCGACAGCGTGGCCGACGGGGCGATTCACGTCAAACGCATCTATCACGTACTCGTAAGCGAAGGATTTCACGGGACAGAAACGTTCCCGTTCGACGGAAACACATGACGTTCAAGAACGACCGAGCGCCGTCAACAAATTTAACGGGGCTGCGCACCTAGAATCCCTTTTTTTTTTTATCACTTTTCTATTGCTCGAAAGCGAAGAAAAAGCGTCTTTGAAACAGCTTCAAAGCTGACTGCTACTTTCAGAGACGATACCTACACTGTTGTAAAGAGCTCTTCGTTGAACCTATCTGAAACGGAGAATGACCAATGTTGACGATAAATGTGCTATTTCTCTCAAGTTAGATGGCTTCTTCCTTTAAGTTAAAAGCGTTTCCATCTCTTTACGATGTCCAATTTATCGTGAATGTTCAATGTGCCGTAGATTTCAATATTCGCAATCAATTTTCATTAAACTTTTATCAATCAAACAATTCCTTTTTACAGACTGATATATTTCATTCACTGATTTTTTAATACACATAAAAATTATTAATGAGACCGTATTATTATGATAAATGTCTATATATTTATCTTAATTTAATTTGATCGAAATTGTTATTTAGCAAATGCGAAAGCATTTTTTACTCTATATATTTAAACCCAACAATATTAAATTTATAATTTTTTAATGCGATTATATTACGTTACCATCAAATTAATAAATTTATTATTATCATTATAAAATTGCTATTTGGATGTGCATTATACACTGAAGTACAGAACCGATCAGATCAAAATATTTTCGATGTATCGTTCATTACACATCATACATTTGTTTTTTTTAATCGTATATAAAAATTGAGAATCGTAGGCAGATAAATTATTTCGCTTTGTTATTCATTTGAAAACTAACGAAAGGAACATTCTGGCGAGAAACACCACTGAAGGATTACGCGGCATTAAAAATTGTCCCTTGTATGTTTTATCGATATCGATCTGCACATATATTCGTAACGAATGGGCGAATATGTACGATGTAGTATTTCACTAAAAAGAATACGCGGTATAAAAGTGACGATTCCGCCGATGGAGTTCGTATTTCGATCGTGTCGAGCTCATTGGCTCGAAATCGAATCCGTTTATCCATTAATACGCGGACAAAGTCGTCAATGCGACGATCGCGACTACGACGAAGATGGTAGAGGAACTAACGAAACGGGAGGGACAGAGAAGTGGAAGCAGTAGGCACGCTGCCAGCCCACCAGCCATCCGGTAGACCCAATCTTTTTTAAACGGCCTGCTCATTCATCGTGGCCAGACAGTCTCACGATTATAAAGCGCAAATCCTTTTATTCCGCCGTTTCGTTCCGCCTCCGCTCTTATTTTTTGCCACTCATTTCCATTTCTTCTTTTCTCTCTCTCTCTCTCTCTCTATCTCTCTCTTCTCGCGTTTTCGCACCTCTATGCGCACCTCCTCTCTTTTTCTCTCTCTCTCTTCTTCTCACTTTCTATCTATCTGTCCTCGTCACCTTCCGATATTGTTCCCGACGTTCCGCAGGTTATTTTATTATCCAATTACTCTCATTTGCTTTTGGCAAGAGATGCCGATAAGTAAGCGGCGAGGGAGGCGGGATACGACAAAGAACATCGGGGGGCAAAGGGTGGAAGTTACCCACTTAATTAGCAGTCCGCCTATGCGAAATCCGCTAACACGTTTCGTCGTTGTTGCGTGTGAAACGCGAAAGCGAAACGTGACGGGAAATGCGAAAAAGCTGGAAAAGACGAAAATATGGCGAACTTAGCGAGGCGTTAGACAAAGAAAGCGCGAAAAAGAGAGCAGCGCGTTTACATCGCGTTGGCGGCTTTTCCGCGTCCACGGGAAGTCAGTCGCCGTTGCTAACCCCTAGTGTTGAGCTACGAGGATCACCCTTTTAATACCTTTCTTCCGACCGGAATACGAATTACGTTGCACGAAAGCGCATTTACACAAGCACAAAAGAAAACGCAGAGAGAGGGAGGATATGGGGATTAAACTCACGAGGATAATTTAGACGTTTACTGTATGAAGATTATATTATACTTTTACATACTTGATTTGATTGGCTAATCGAAATATAGTAAAAAAAAAAAAAAAAATTTTTTTTTCATAAAAACAATTTTTTGTAAAAAAAACAAGCTTTGTTTTTTCTCAAAAAAATTTTTTTTTTCTCTAATATTTAACATCTTTATATTTTGATTATTACAAGTTGATTTTTCATTATTTTTAATTGTACAATATATTCATATTTTTCAACTATATACAATTTTTAAGAATACGATTCTTTTAATACCTATTCTTATGTAACGTTTCCTTCTCTAGCAATAACATTAAAAGAAATGTAGTCTGTCAAACGTGTACTATATACGCAGGCAAGTAAATTGATTATACGATATTCGCGAAAAACCTCAAATGTAATCTCTATCATATGCAGATCATCCGATATTAATATTAAAAATTTTTATATTTAAAAATTCATCCAGCGCACATTTGATTCCACGAAAAATGATAATACAGGATATTAATATATGAGACAAAAGATTTTTTTAAAATAAAACTTGTTGAAAGTACATTTCAATATATATTTTTCACATTTATATATTTTTAATATAAATTTTATATATTACGTATTGAAATTGATCAACATATATGTAAGTATTAATTTAATATATATGCTACAAGAGATACCGAATCTTTATAACACGAAAGTAACACATTTTATAATGCACAACCTTATCGAATACTCACTCGATAAATTCGATTATTTTTTTATTTCAGCGATCGCGTTTTACTCATCATTCTCGCATACGTATGTAAAATGTAAATACAATACAACAGCCGCGAGATAGCTTAAGCACACGAAGGGAGAAATACGTATTAAACATAGCACGAGGAGAGAGAGAGAGAGAAAGAGAGAGAGAGGCTTCGACCACAGCCGCTCATAAAGCACGCGAGCTGCCAGTCCCTGATAATATTTACACATAACGAAATGTGCATTTGGATTTTCTAATTATACATTATTAAAGTAAGTAGCCCACTGCTCGTAATTTTCAGCTACGCCCGAGAATATCTATCGCGTAAATGCCGCGTATATATATATGCTATAATAATTCAGCTTTCTCTACGAAGAGAGGGAGCTTACACCCGGTGTACGCACATATTATATTCACTATATATACACATATACGTAGACGCGCATGTCTGACGTCACGATGCTCGGTGGATGAGATTTCACACCCGACGTTTTACTTTTTACGACCGGAGGGTTGAAAGGAGTAGCTTACCGCGGCAACATGTTGTTCTTTATCTTTTATTTCCCCCTATTCTCTCTCTCTCTCTCTCTTGTGCGCGCGCGAGTGGAGCAGGCGGAAGGATCCAAGCGGAAAGCACGCTCTATATATACTCGGAGAGGTTCAGCATATTTCGTCTATCCATTATTCATTGTGGGCAGCCTTCCCTTGTTCTTTTGTTATGTGCTTCCTGCACTGGGGCTGCTCGCGGCGCACCGACTGCCTTCCCTACTTTTCTCCTTTTTTTTTTTTTCCTCTTTTCGTCCGTCGCCGAGGCCTACGTAATACATGCATATGCATGTAACTGACTGCGTATCGTTTATCGAATTATGATTGTACGTATAGGTTTGCGCGACAAAAAACCTCCACGGCGCACCGGAATAACCGGATAATCATTGAACGATTTTACGATCGTTAATAAAACGTCGCGACGGCGCCATGGAAACGTTTCCATCTCGAGGCTCGAGATGCTCGCTACTCGGTCGTCCTCCGGCCGTGACGATCCGCGAAAGCGTGGCACGGAAAGGAAGGATAAAGCGAACGATTGACCGTCCTTTTTCCCCGATTGTCACACGGCTATCTAGGAAGTGCGTTTGAATTATTCATGCCAGGCGAGCTTTCTCTCGCGCGCGAGATATTTTTATCTCTCAACCTCGTACTCCTCCATGTGTACTGTCGAGTCGCGGAACTTGTAAAAGGCACGATGATGGAGATGAAATTGTTATGCTGATGTCTGCTTACTAAGATAGCAGATAAAGTCGTGTTATTTGTCTATACAATCCTAACACAAGATATTCTTTTGTGCATACATTGTTACTTTATCGAATTCTATTATCTTTCGAGATATTAATGAGATAGAAGATCGATCATTTAATGCGTGTAATGTATGTGCGTGTTTTAAATTAATAATTCTCTGTCATTTCGTCGATATTTTTGAATAGAAAGAATATAATTTTCTTAAGATAATAATTAAAATAGAAGATATTTTTAATAGTTTATATTACAAATATTTATATAAATTAAATAAATAAACTTTATTTTCTATTAAATTATACCAATATGTCGATATTTTATGTTTGCCGTGATTTTGTTAACTAATGAAAAGTGAGATTTTTCAAGTTTAACTTTGATTTAAAAATATGCCGATAGTTTGAAATTATGGAAATCCGATAAGGATTTCGCATTACGCATATAGACACGTCCCGTATGTAAATCGATAGTAAATAGACGTCGAGATAGTTTCGAAAGCGAATTACGGAGCGTTTAAGTTACACATCGCGAACGCAATAACTTTGACGATTGCCGAGAGCGGAGTGAAATCTATATAAATCGTCATCTCCGAGTTCGAGTTTCGTTTAAGCGTACGTAAAGCGAAATTATTTAAAAGGAAATGCACAGGCGGAGCGATGTCTATCTCTCTGTAAGTCGATTCGACGCGAATTTCCATAGCTCACCGAGATATTTGGATTTCTTGTTTCAACGCGACATTCTCGTACTGTGTCATATTAGATGCAAAATTGTGCGCGCATCCTACAAATCTTAAAATATAGAGGATTCAACTATGCGCGCGTCGACCTCCCTTCCGGAGCGGCGCTTCGCAGATTGCATCGAAAATTTAAAGTCGGGCACTCAAAGAGGATTCGAGGACCATTTTCCTCTACCATTGAAATTGGCTTGAATCAGATTCGGTCCGAAATCGGGTCGAGCCGAACACAGGGAATACGCGTGCATGCAACGTCGCCTACGATGTCGGGCGAGAAGGAATAAAATGGGTTTCCAGCACGCGAAAAGATTTTCGTCTGTCCGCTTGCTTGGTTACCTCCGAGCTCGCTCTCTTTCTCTCTCTCTTTCTTAAAGGTTACCATAGCTTGCATCGATCAAACTTTAACGAGGGTCTCGCTATAGCTACTCGGAATACGAGAATATCGCTCGACATGGGAATAAAATATTAATATCTCAAACAACGCAAAGGCATTTATAACAGATCTCCAGACGTCCAAGAGATGTTTGCGAGATTATTTCGACTTTTGTAGTACATGCAATGGAAGAACTCGCTTTTTGTATATAATAATTTGTATATTCGTGAGATATTATCGGATTGTGGAAGAGAAATATGCGTGTATATCAGTGAGATTGATGTGTTTTAAGGCAAAACTGTATCCATTTAATAGTGTGTTGTTTTTTATCCGACATGCATAAAATATTAATTATACACCATACTAAATTAGCTGTTGACGATGGATAATGGTACGCTTTTATGCATGTTTTTACATATGCATTTATGTATTAACATCAATGTCGATGCTAGTACAAATATTATACCAAAAAAACAATTTGAAAAATCCATTAAATAGAAATACCTACTGTAAATAGAATTTCACCAAAAAAAAAAAAAAAATCAATTCAGGAATATGCCGTTAGAATGTTATTATTGCTGACATTTTGGATACTTTATACAAGCGTCGTATGCTACAATGATAATTAAAAAAAATATATGTTTTTAGAATTTTGTAGTCGTTAATTATTAACAAAATTAAGAATTCATAGAATATCTCAAATTCGGAGAGAGGGAAAATTTCCCGCTTTTGCATTCGCGCGTATTCGCATATTGTTGTAGAAAAATGCATCAAGATTTCCACTTGGAATAAGCTTGAATTCGCTATATGAAGCTCCGATTCCGCCGGAGAGTGAGAACGCGTTCTTCCGTCGCGGATCAAATGGCGCTGCACCAACACGATTCGCTCATGGCATTATCGCGCTTCCACCCGCAACCATCGCCGTCCGCTGCTCCCATGGATCATGGTTACGCAGTGGACGTGGCCCATTTGTTATTTACCGCGGAGTGCGGATTCGCACGATACGCAACGCCGGCGCCGTGGAACTGGGCTGCATCGGCCCAACGAACAATGGGATTCGCCCGAGACTTGCGGGGAGAAACAATCGTTGAATGCACGCCCGTATAATCGCAATCGCGTTTCCCTCAATCGTGCACGAGGGAGAGGTGTATATATGTATACAACTCGATTGGCCGAGAGTTCATATTTAGAAGCCACAAATCATTTTTACGTGCTCATTCTCGATCCGCGTACACGCTATATTACTTTGTAATTATTATTACTCCGTAATTACTTTGCAAATAGGCCACATTTGACATTTTATGGAAAATAATATGGCGGATTAGTTCCATAACAAAATCGGTTTTTTTTTTTCTTTTAAAAATGCAACAACCACGGGATTAGCTACCGGCAAAGCATATGGAAAGCAATATAAAAATTCTCGGTTAATGACGATAAAATTATGTTTCTAATAATATTAATTGTACACTCTAACATATTGAATGACCATCGAATAAAAATGTTAATACTTAATCATCTCTCAGAGTCACAATATTAATTTCTGTAACTATTGCTACTTAATTCGATGAACCGTGCAGATAGCCTTATACCGGATTTTTTTACCCCGATATATATATTGCATACTACTGGCGAATGACTGGACTAATACGAGGCCTGTAAAAGCAATTGCGTAGCGTGATCATAAATCCAGAAGGCCAATATAACCGGAGGAGAGAAATCCTACGCGCGAGGGATGCAGCGACATGGCACGAAGGGCGCTAAGATTACCACTCGGCTCATCGAGTATTAATTACATCGGGTCGACGCACAATTCCCCCAACCCTCTGTCTTGCGCATCGCGGGGTGATCTCGAAAATCACGCTATAGCGGAATGCCTGTCTGTGCCTGTCCCTTTCTTCGAGGCTCTCGTCACTACCGACGAGAGCGCCGGAAAAGGGCGGGGATGTAAGGGAGACGGAGGGCGAAGACGCAAGGAAGGGAAAGTACCACCGACGCCTGCGGTGGTTATGGCGTTAATGACTGCCTGGCTCAAAGGGAATTCGCGGATAAATTCAGACAGCCGTAACGAAAGAGCCTCGCGAACGTCTAAACGACGACGACGGTGCTCGCTATGTATATTAATGTATCCGCCACGTCGGCTTTTTTTCGTGCACCGGCATCGCTGGCGATTTTCGAGCACGCCTCACAATTTCCGCGCACGTCCGACTCTTTCCGCTCTCTTCGTTTTCAATTTGCAGCGACGTGAAAATCAGTGAGTTAAATCGGTTACACGTCATATTATGGTGGTAAACTTTTCGACTCTCTTTTGAAACCCGCGAATTACGGTAATGAACCCGTATCGGGGAAATCGGAAGTCGCCACTTTGCTACCAGGGTCCTAATGACTCGAAGATAACCACATTGCACTAGATAATGATAGAAAGCGAGCGGATCGTTTTGTCGGAAACTGTCGATCGCAAGTGTTTGTATAAAAGGAAACGTTTGCCGAGTATCTTCTTTACTCAGAAAAGAAGAGAATATACCTTTTGTATAGAGCTCTCGTTTGAAGCTAAAGGCAAAGTATCATCTATGAGCTTGGTGAATCTCTTTTATCGTAAATTGTGAAAATATTTGCCAAACATCTCAATGATCTCTTTACATATAAAGACGTTTATACCGAGGATGTAGCATTCCATTTAAAAATAACAAACAGATATTGAAATAAAATAATATTGTTTCTTATAAATATTTAAATTAATTTATTATCGTAAAAAATATATACATTTATGCAAAAGATATTTTTTATTTTTTGCTTAAGCTAAATATAAAATAATAAGATGTTTAAGGCATATTCTTTTCTTTTCGTTCTCCTTTTCTCTTTTTCTTCTTTGATATACAAGAACTTAAATTATCTCTTAAAGTGAAATAAAAGTATAATTAACGCGGCAACTCTGTATATTGCGTTTTATTGGTTTGCTTATCTAGATTGCTAGTATAAAGTGATAATTTAAAGATCCCACCGGTAGAAATATTATTGGCAAGTTTGCTGTGTGCACAATGTATACGTTCGTATTTTCCGCACCATCGCATCCTTCATTGGCTCGATAGTTTACGGCAGTAATGCAGTGTAATAAAGTGTGGCCGATAAAAACGTCGGCGGGCGTGGTCTCGCGATAGGAACGCGCGAGGAAGCGGCCCAAAGATGGTAAGAGGAAATAAAAAGCCCCGTTAATTGTCGCGGCAACGACGACGCTTTTCGGTGCGAGCGTGACGAAAGCGCGATAAGTAGTCGCGGCCATAATAAAACGCACTGAACGTATACGAAAAGATCGTTAACACGCTCGAACATTTTATTAGCGCTTCGTGTCGAGCGCTCGCATTAAATCCGTTAATGGCCGGTCATCGATTTGGTGATGTATGGATGGCGATCAACCGAAACCGCCCGACAAATCAAGCGTTTTAAACTACAGTTCGATTGTGAGCGAACATGAAATAATTATTTTATTTCCGAACGACATCGTCGAAATTCGGCGCGGGAAAACATTGGGATACACTTAAAGTTTTATGATCCTTTCGTTACATTGATCTGCATTCGTCAGAATTAAAATTCGGTATACAATTTTTATGCATACATGCACAGATTCGCAATAAATGAAAGGATGGGAAAAGTTTTTTGAACTTTTTTTTTTAATTTTAATGTTAAACTTATCTCATACAAATTTACAGAAAAACACACCTAAATGATAAATTATATTTTATATTCTATTGATCAATGTACTTGTATGCCTTAAAAACTGTTTTTGTAATAAACTGTTTTCATTAAGCTCTATGCATAATTTGGCAACATCGAACTCATGTTAATTGCGAAAAGAAAATCGTTATATATAAATTTATCAAAGAGAAAAATTAGTTTCCTATAGAGAGCAATCTCTTTTTAATCAAACTTTATTCCACGTTTATCAATACTTGTGTGTGCAAAGCTCAATAATCGTGCTTTAATGATGATTGATGTATAAATTGAATGCAAAAATAACTATGCATTCGAAGTTCGTTGATTAATGTTTTCGCTTATTTATTTTGCAAAGAAAATTTGATTTATCCTAATTTTCTTACTTGCGAGAAATAATATAAAAATATAATCAGTATTTTTTTATTCCTCGTTGTGCTTAGTAAATTAGAAATCAATAATCTGTATAATCGTGTATAAACGATGTATTACAGTTTTATTGAAAGAGCGTTTTTTTTTTTTTTGTTAAAGCAGAGCACCATGAAAAATGTCTCGTTTTCAGAAAAGATGATTTGAACAGTGCACCGTCCTATCTGAAAACTTGTACTTTGGTTATACAAGTTTTCCATACCGTAACGTTGGAATACGGGTGATTAATCTTTACTATACGGCACGAGTTTCTAAAACGTCATCTAGTTAGACAAGATTAATCGCATACGGTCGGAGTAACAACTTGTAAATTTATTATTAAGCCGTAAAAACCATTACGCTATTCGCGAGATGCTTTGTAACACGAAGATGGATGCGCAACATATCACGCGACTATAGAAATTTAACGAACTTGTATTCATTCACTTTCTAGTCAGCGAGATTTTAAGACATATCGCAGTTGCAAAATTATTTTGACATGATTAATAACTATTAAATTTAGTTATGTAATTAATAGAAAAACTAAGTAGATGTAACATGTTAACAGCTACATTAATCATGTATAAAAGACGAATTTCTCGGTAGCAACGGTATTCATACACGAGAAAGCATGATGGTCTTTTCTTTTCATTTATATTATCTACATTTTAATGATGAATATAAAAGGGAGCAAAGCAGGCGAAAAATAAAGTATTTAGTCACTTCATAAATATGAAACAAAAATTCTTGAAGCAAGATTTCAAAATTTGTCGATACTATAAAAGGTTGTTGAAATGACTATACATATATGTATAAATAACATAATATTTTACTGTTACTATTTTCCGTCATATTATTTTTAAATTTTTATGACTATATAACTCTTGTCTCTGATATAAATCTTGCCAAATCTCACACACACACACACACACAAGAGATTAGAATAAAATATAATTTATCACTCACCAATACGATGCGCAACAGCGGAGTTGTAATACACACGTTGATCTGTAAAATACAAATATATTCAAATTGTATATAAAATATTTAAAAGACTAATATTTTACAACATAAACGAACAATTAATATTTCACAAATGATTAAAAATGATTATAAATTAAATTAAATATATAAAATGCTTACTCCAAGGTTGCTCCGCCGTTGCTCGATGCCTTCCCAAGCCTGCTCCTCCTCTCTTGTTCATTTTTTGTTGCTCCTTCATGGCACTTATATATGACACTCACTCGCGAGAATACTTAATTACGATCGCGCGCGCACTAATCAACGATCGTGCTTCACTTTACTTGGCACTCCTGACATTAATCGTTCGCGACGCGTAATTTATTATATTACCAGAGAACAACGCGAAAAATAAGTTACGACCCGCTCAGTACTCGAAAATCGCGTGGCTATTTTACACTTACTCACCGCGTGTTTGCCTCTATTGCTAATAAATAATATAAGCGCAGTCGTATTGTAAGACAAATTCGCTGTGCAATATTATAATTATGGGATATGATCGGGAAGGATAATACGACGATACACGCGGAGCGACTCGGATCGTGCGAATGATAACACAACGACTCTATGTAAACAATGTATATAAACAATAGCGCGCTGTACGCCATAGACAACACAAGTCGAACACGTATCGTACACAGTTAAGTATTATCGCTATAAAATATTTAACTTACGAAATAAATTCACGAAATATTCTATTTCTCGAATATTTTAAATTAATCAGTAATTAACCATTGATATATCACAATTTTTCATTACTTGATGACTCGATTCTGCGATTAGTGTATTATTGCCCGCTCTCAACCCAAAAATGATTATTAAATTACATTGAAATCGATGAAAACTTTAAAGCACAATGCGAAATATGTTCGAATTCGAGAGACAAAAGAGTGAACATTGGCGAAATAATTATTATTCTACATATCGGTATATAAAACAATAATTTATGATTTCGATCTCGTATCTTGCTTCCATTCTCATTTCGAATGAATATATTATCCGAAATATCTGTTTTGATAAATAGCCAGCCGTTGTCGCGAGACTTTTACAAGCTATTTGTTGCGAAATAATTATATTAATCAATCTTGCGAACCGATCATCGTTAATTATAATATTCGTATAAAATTTCAAAACGCTATCAAATACCGATACGTCAAACGTAATTATTAATACAATTAAAGATTATCAGACGAATATATGTATTTCGGATCATGCTTTAAAGTTTTCACCGATTTAAATGTAACTCGGCAACCATATATTATATAGTTTATATTTAAAATATGTAAGGAAAACTAACGATAATAAAGATAAGACTGGATAGATTCAGTATCTAAAGCTACTGATTAGAAGAATTTTATATACGGATAACGACATGTAATACGCCTTACTTAACATGCGCGAACGTTGAATGTGCGCGAATTAATAACAATCTTTTCGTCTCTCTGCGCGTCGGAATTTGTCCTTTCCCCTTCTCGAAGCCTCTCGTAGTAGGGATACCCCACTACGTCTCACTGGCATACCATCAAGTATGTAAACAAAAGGACGCGTCACTACGTCTTCACACTTCATACACAGCAGTACTTTGAGAGCGTAAATACACACAACGATATCAAGTAATTGAAATAACGAAAATGATACATCAATAGTTAATAATTTAACTTAAAAACTTCAAGGAATAGAATATTCCTTATAAATTTATTCTATAATGTGTTAAATTTTTGTAATGACAAGGAATTAATATTGTCATGTGACGTTTGGTTTTCGTTTTGTGCGACGAAATCTAATCTTGTTATTTCGCGGCTGTAGCAACGACTCTAATTTCTCCATGTGTCGTCGCATTATCATTTGAGAGAGAAACGTGATCACATCCTATAATTATAATACGACAGTAAAGTTACAATACGAGTGCGCTTACTTTTTATTAACAAAGCTAATATTGCAGCGAAAGGCATAAATTTCTCGAATGTTGAGCAACTCGCAACTTTATGTCAGTAATTTTTGATATTGTCATTTCTTGTCATAATATAACGTAGTACGTATCAGATGTGTTTAACATCGGGAGTATCGTATAAAATTCCGTACAATTGTCGTACTTTGCTGATTAGTGCGTGCGCGATCATAATTAAATCACATTTGCGTGAGTAAAGTGCCATGTGAGCGAACGAATAGCAGAGGATGAACAAGAGAAAAAGGAGGAGGCATCGATCGATAGCGGAGCAATCGTGCAGTGAGTAATTTATAACATATTTAATAATTTAGAATATTTATTATATCTCTTTTTATATATTTTATCTGCAATGTTTTTGAAATTCTTATAGGCTCACATTTATATATATATATATATTTTTTTTAACTTATGTATATTAACTGAAACCAAGTATATATAAAGTAAAATGAGATCTAATAAATATTTTATGACAAAACGGAAGCTATATAAATTTTATTTTAAAAGTTAATTACATTTGTGTGTGTGTGTATATACAATAGTTCGTTCCATAAGTTTTTGAATAACCGTCAATAGCCGAAAAAAACACTTTTCGGTATATTTGAAATTGGTTATTAACTGGTTTATTTCAAAATCTATGGAGCGAACTACAATCACTTTGATCTCATTTGAAAGATAATTTAATTCTCTACAACTTTTGTTTCGGTACTTTTTGTTAAAAGACGCATACTTTCCCTGATATTTGTAAAAATGTAAAAAATAACCGTGATTTCAGAGGTTTTTGGGCGCTAACTTTTGGAACGAACTTTCCGTTCAATCCAATATATATATTAATATTAAATTTACCGATAGATTGGTAGAGCGTAAAAGAGAAATAATTTTTAATATAATTTGTTAAAAATAATTTTGTCAACAAATTTTAATCAATAAGCTTTCAATTAATTTAATTTAATTCATAAATAGGTTTTCATTGATTCGAAATTAGCTAAATGTAATGCGTACAAATTACCAATGCGCGCATGTCATGAGAGATTAGGGAATAGGATGATGAGGGTCACGGGGCACTGTATCAATTTAATTTACAACACACACGGAACGGACTTGGTGTCGCGATGCAACCCTTAAGCTTTGGAGCTTCGAACGTACCATTAACAAGTGACCGCCATTCGGTGCCCTCATCATTCACCGTTGCGTAAACCCCCTCCGAACCTTTCTCCCTTTTCTCCCAGCGGCGCCCATCCGTTCTCCCTCGCTGCCGTCTCGGTCACCATCGTGTACCACCCTCTCGCGACTCGCATTAAACTGTCTCGGAGTCGCAGCAGGAGCAGAGCCTGGTCGGCCGTGTAATGGGGGCTTGCGAGTTTCCGAGCACGGTAGCATTTTCGGCCTGGCACCCGTAAGTAACTCGGGTTATTTACGAGCTCGCGTAAGCACAATACGCCTGATGATTCCTAATGCTTTATCAGCGGGCGACAGTCCGCCCCTGAGGCACGTTCTGCCCCGAAATTTGGGGAACCCTCCTTCGTCACTGTGCACTGACGCGATGCGCGCCGCTCCTTCTACGAAAGATTTAATGTCACTGTCTACGACGATCGCGCCATTTCAAATGGATTCGACGAGACGAGACCGCTCTCGCTCAATTAGAGCACCGGATACATTAAGCAATCATCCTCGAAAGCAGCGGGGTCATTAAATTGCGAATTCTACACGCGCGCCCGTATTTAACACAAGTACCGAGTTCTATCACACATTTTGATAAATTATATTCCGTACTTTAGCACGTAAATATCTTAATTGAGGGAATCATAGGTTCTGATTATTTATTAAATTATGCAACGTAGCTTTGTTTCTCTATATTCTTGCGCGCGTTACAATTTGAAATAATTGTGGAGACGTGCAAGGAAAACTTCTAATGATAGGTAGTTAGGTCTAAATGAGATTGCCAAATTGTGCAGAAGTACTATACTGAAATCGCGTGAATAAAGATAACCCAGGGGTTAAGTTCGTATGGCTACCTAAGCTCGTGGTCCACAACTCTACATTAAGATAATCAAATGAGTTAAGAGGGGCGGGTCGCAATGTCAACTCTCTTGGCTGCTATTCATAAACTATATTATACTAAATCCGGCATTAGAATATAATACATATTAATACAGGACAATAATCGATTTGAAAAATATAATCATAAACTTACTTTATTCTATTTTTTGCAATTATTTATTCTTAATTAATTACTTTTTTAATTATTATGAATTTGAGATTATTAAATTTTATTATTTTATTATTTTATTCTTTTTTTATTATTTTTGTTATTAAACATTTTGATACTTAAACTTTGAATTAAAATTAGTGGATATTTTTTGTAATGTAAATTTTAGAAATGAAGGAAAATAAATGAGAGAATGATTCTGCTTAAAAATGTATTATAATGTGTTATAATTTATTCTGTTAAAAAATCAATCTTGAATCTGTTAGAAAATTTACGAAGGAAATGATATTTTATATACGTTTGATCTACCCTATAAATCTTCACATTCAACGGGACATACGTAGAAAATCAATATCTTTCTGCGTTCTTCTTGATAAGTACGGCAAATAAGTTTTTTTTTTATCTCGTGAATGACGAAAGCCTTTCGCGACAATGTGCTTTTCCGCTACGCTAACTCATACTCACGCATGTACCATGTGTGTGACATTGCGGGCTTGACAAAAACGACTAATCCATCCTTGCGTTACATGTGCGTTATGCGTGATTATGCACCCTTCCGGAATACGCACACGACGTTACAGCAGTATGTTACCCCTTCGTGTCCAGCATAACGTTTTCGATACAAACCAGTTTCGAACAATTCATATTGCCATTACGAAACATCAATTCCGCGTTATTTTATCATAAAATTGCATTATATATTATACATTCCGTGTTTGTAAAAGTATTTAGTTCGGTTATTATTCAATTTTGCTTTTCAGCGATTCGATCATCAAAGATTACAAAATTAATAATTAAATTCTATTTTTTGTTTAATTTCAACTGGACTTTACTCTAACCAAAGTTTCATTTTCACGTCTTATTAGTAATAATCATCGCAATATTTAATAACGCAAAGCGAGAAAGAAACTGATTTGTACGATTATGTTTAAATTCAAGTAAAAACAGTATTTAATTGATGAAGCGATACATACCTGAAGCTTTCAAATATTGTTAAAAAGATACTTTATACACCCGCGAATTCAAATAAGAACGTTTATTTCATAGATTTTATATGTCTATGATTTATTTGCTACCGATAGAGAGTCGATGTTCGATGGTGGCGCCACTAATTTTCGTTGACGCCGAACTAGAGAGTTAAGCCGGTATTCATAGTCCGTTCTTATATCCAAGATCGTCTTAAGTGTGGTCTTGGGTCGTCTTAAGATCCCATTCAACCAATGAAATGGCCGCATAGTATCTTAAGATCGTACTTAAGACGATCTTGAATATAAGAACGGACTATGAATACCGGCCTTAGTGACGAACCAGGGAGTTAGTGACGAACTAGGGAGTTAGTGACGAACTAGGGAGTTAACGTACCGCGTATGGACGCAATGCAACAGTTTAGTTAAAGAGGAAACGCAGGACGGACCGCGTTCGGCGAACGCGAATTGAATAATAAAAATTACAAGAGAAAAGCGCGTTGCAGGCGCTCCCGGAGACGTGGCTGCGGAATTGCAACGAGGTAGACGGAGAATAATTGAAGGTAAACTCGATTGCATTATTAAAATCGCTGCAATTTGCACCGACCGGCACTAATGGCCTAGCAATTATTTCGGCAAATCATTTAAATAATAATGCGGCTCCAAAAGCTCGTTCCGAGGCCCAAATTTGATGGTATCTCGCCGATCGGCGAATTTGCGCGGGAAAGCACACTTCCCCCCCCCCCCCCTCCTTCCTCTCCCC
>NW_021850624.1:263940-318936 GCF_003651465.1 Formica exsecta
GCGAATTTGCGCGGGAAAGCACCCTTCCCCCCCCCCCCCTGTATCTCTTCTCCCCCTTCTCCTTCTCTCTCCCTCATGCTCATTGATTCCGCCACATTTTCCGTGACTGCGTGCGAAGACGCCGTTCATCATTCGAGATTAATCGGCCTGACGTACCACGCGCAGTTTGCTCCGCAAACAAGGGCACGCGCATAGCGGAGACTGGTGTAAGCGGGATACCGAACCAACATTATTCATTGTTCATTGAGCGCGTCGCTACGTTACTCACCTGACCGTAAATACGCCGCAAACTTTCTTACGAGATGGCGGAAGTTTTACGCCTGCATTAGACGCCTTATGCCGTTCAAAATAAGCTGGCGATGACGTGCTATAGCGTAATTACCCTGTGTTTTCTATTATATTTTATACTGAATAAAGGCGAAATGCATAAAGCTTCATTAGCGCAGCTATTTCTCTTTCAATATTATGTAATATTGCTAATTTATATCCCTCTTGCGCGCGCGCGCGCCAGCGAATAATCGTTGCTAATTTTGCGAAACAAAATCGAAATTTTGTAGAGAAATTTTCTATCGAACTCTTACAACGAAAAGAAATAATATCATAATATTTTTTAATAATATTATTATGATATTATTAAAAAAAAATTCACGTTTATTTAGTTAACAAGCGAATTAAAAATGTATCAGAAATTCTCTGTGGAATCGCAATTCATTGCTCGAAACTCACTTATTTATCGGGACATATATGGATAGATACACTCGAGAGTGATATACGATTATTTGACAGGAAACACAGCCGGTTGGTTCGTATACCTAATAGAGATATCATGGCATCTAACCCCGCACCGCGCGATCGAAAACGAGAGAAATACCTGCAGATTCACGGCACCGTCAGGAGCAGAACCGCAGGATTTAATGTTACCGCCGCGGAATGAAACGCAGAACCGTTAACCCAGATTCCATGCTGCATGCCCGGTCACGTCGGATGTCATGGTTCCGCCATTAATGCCGGCCCAAGAGCCGATTTTTGAATAATATTATTATGATATTATTAAAAAAAAATTCACGTTTATTTAGTTAACAAGCGAATTAAAAATGTATCAGAAATTCTCTGTGGAATCGCAATTCATTGCTCGAAACTCACTTATTTATCGGGACATATATGGATAGATACACTCGAGAGTGATATACGATTATTTGACAGGAAACACAGCCGGTTGGTTCGTATACCTAATAGAGATATCATGGCATCTAACCCCGCACCGCGCGATCGAAAACGAGAGAAATACCTGCAGATTCACGGCACCGTCAGGAGCAGAACCGCAGGATTTAATGTTACCGCCGCGGAATGAAACGCAGAACCGTTAACCCAGATTCCATGCTGCATGCCCGGTCACGTCGGATGTCATGGTTCCGCCATTAATGCCGGCCCAAGAGCCGCCACGGCCAAACCGCTTTCATTTCTCTTTTCTTCTGATTCGTGCCAGAATGCGCCGCGACTGTGATTTCAATTGGCCGTCCCTGTCACTTACTTACCTCACTCGTGGATTTTTTTATTTCATTCTTTATCGTCACGGGGCTCTGGTTGCCAAATTGACAAAGCATAAAGTGCATTTCCTCGATGCTCTTAAATAATTCTTTTATTATTTAGACTTGCAATTGAATTGGTCAGTTAAAATAATTATTAATAATTATTATTAATTAAAATAATTATTAAAAATAATTATTAATATTAAAAAATAAGAAAGGCGCTGCGACATAAAAATAATGTTATTATTACGTGAAATATAAATATAATAAGCGTGTTTCGTGGATTTTTATTGTTTTTGCAAAGTACAAGTTTTAGAACCCATCGCGAGCTTTCATTACGTCGACATTAAAAATTTATGGAGGAAAAGAGGAATATTTTTGAACTTATCGAATTTTAAACCGTTGAAAATTTTAATAGCAGAGTAATAAATCACATAGGATATAAAATATTTATCTACATAGATACAGATTTATCTCAGGGAAATAAGGTACAAGTTAAAATATGTCTCGTAAAATAGTTTCTGCTAAATAATAGTTTTATTTACTATTTATAGAAAGGTTTCAAAACTTTAAAAGTACAATTCGCTCGTGAATCTGTACGCGATCCTAACCGAACAACAAATTTCTGCTGTTTTCGGTAACTTCAAAGTAACTTCAAGACCAAAGAAAACTTGCCATGAAAAGATGTGTAGCACAAACATGCTTTCCTCTTTCCTACGTTCGCGGAAATCCATAAACTTTTTGCCATAATATAAATAGCGTACAACGAGAAAAATTACAATCTTCGTCGGTTTATAACTGTCCTGTTTAAGACAGTCGTAAAATCCGTTATCAGCGGCGCGGCATGCACTTTTCATCTCATGCACAAAAGATCATCGGATTAAGGAGACATAACGTATGCTCGATACGAGGCTTAATACAGCCATCTACGATGCAGAATCCCATAAGATCTAAAATTTTACTCGCTTGCAATAATCGTAAATTGCGAATAAACCGTATATTGGCGCCATGTAATAGTTTCTCGACATTGATAGCGGATCGGGGACGAAAGACGCTATATTGAGTCACCGAGAACAGCGTTAGTGCATCACGACTCTGTATATATTTAATGCAGATAACCTTTTCATCGTGCTCACGAAAGGGTTAAGACACGTATTACCCGCAGAAAGGACTCTTGATGCGGTTATATCATCCGGCGGCGGTCATGCGAAAGAGGAATTCACCCCGGACCGTTGACGAGTAGGGCCGTTGCCGAATTATTAGAGTTATTTTTGCCGGTGACGAGAGGCGATTTGCATTTAAACAAGCCGGGCGTATCCCCCGGGAGCGACGACGGCGATGATGGTCCGTCTGTCGTCACCTCGAAACGAAAGGCAGGATCAATTTGCCGAGGTATCGAGCTTACTGCGGTTTTATTATCCTGTTTATCCCGTTTCCGACCTCCTCTCCTCCCGTCGACCGTCTATTTTTGTACCGCGTCGACTCGTCGACCTCTCTCTCTTAATCTACGTAGTCATGCGCAGATGACAAGGACGAGACTGGCTCCTTATGCATTTTTATTGAGCTATTATTCTCCGTAATCTGAATCCATCGATAGAGAGCCGCGGCTCTATATAATGATAGATACTACGGCGGATATATAACGGATAAAGCAGAGATATCGTTTCAACCAAGAAACATGAAATAAAAAGCACGACAGGGGGGATGGTTGCGTAACATAAAAAACAGTTATTAGAAAGATGAATGTATAAAGATCGACGAGAAAATCGGCAACATTATTTCGCCGGCACAAATATTAACATCGCGATCTCTTTCTCTCTCTCTTTTTTTCTTATATGTTACGCGAAAAGGAAGGAACATTCCATTGTGTAGCACACTGGCAAAGGACATAATTCGATTATGTCAAACGTATCTTGAAATTGCGCATTACCGCGAACATGGGAAAGGAAAAAAGTTAATCACAGGTGATGCATAATTAAATGCCGAGGAAAGCGCGCGCGCGGCCGCGCGTGTCATAAACGCGAAAACGTCGCGTCGCGACTCTGCTTGGGTGGCTTGGGTACGTACGTATTATCCGGGGAAATGCAAAGACGAAATAACGTGTCGCAGACAGCTTTTATTCCCCGTTTTACACGCGCCTTCGCCCCCGCGTATCTCTCCCAGTTATTTCTTTATTCGCCGCCCGTAACAAATAGCGAGCGCGCAAGTCGTTACTCGAAATGACGTCGCACGTGCATCTATTAAAGTGCGGTAGCACCGTAAGCGTTCTTCTCGAGGTGCGATGTATCATCGTGAATACTAACGCTCTGTTGTGAAAACACCGCGACACTACGCTGGAATAAAACAGACTGAGTGAACGTTTGCGAAAAAAGGGTGTTCTTTGCGTAAAATGATTTTATATAAGCGATTTTATACAGCTGCAAGATTTTTGATTGAGTAATTTTTTGTTCCCAGATTCCAATGCAATTAAAATGCGATGAAATTGACGGAAATAAACTTTACACGAATTGTTTTTTTCTTTTTTTTTCTTTTAATTTATCCTGGGAAATAAACGCACATTACATTTGGCAAGAATGTTTTGGTTTGCTTTGGTTTCGCGTGATTATATACATTGTACATTGAAATAGCGATGTATAATTAACGATAATCCGTAATGCCGGAAACGAACGCGGCGAACGGAACCGGTACTCAAAATACCCATTTTGCAAATTAATAGACAGCCAAGGGAATTAGTATTGGTCGCGACCGCGCGCTTCTACCGCTTTAATGCATGCATCTGTAATTTCTGAGGTGGTTATGTAAATCCGGATGGAGAAGTTTCCGGGCATAAAGCTGGAGTCGCCTCGGAGCGCGAGCGGCAAACACATCTCCCCTTGCTCTAGTTAATTATTATAACGACGCGTCGTATACAATTTGTGTCCACAATACATCGCTAGAATAAACTGACGGATCCATGCAGGTCTTTTCGCGTCTCTTCTGCCCTCTCGTTATTAACTTACTTCTTCAATAATAGAATTATTAAACGATTAAAGAGGTTCTATATGAAACGCAGCAGGCGCAAGAAAGCAATTAAGAGAGATTTTAGAGCTATAATGTCAGATTATTCGCAAAGATATTAAGCATGAAACATCGAATGGCGATGAAAATTTTTTTGTGAACGAGTCTACAAAAAATTAATATAGGAATTAATATAAAGGATACAAATTTTAAAAAAATGCATCGCTATGAATTTCTATTAAATGCAGAAAATATTTTTTTTTATACTCGCGGAGAAAAGGTTAAATTAGATCTGTTTTAAGAAGACAACGGTTGAAGCACACAATGCGAAGCATGTGTACTGGTATAAACGGAAATTTTCTCAATTATAACTGTACGATGTGGGCGCGCGATGTCTAACTCGAAAACTCGAATGCGACGGGCGAGGCGGACAGAATGGTAGGTAAGGCGCAAGGCGCGACAATTCTCGGCTACTGTAAATATTTTATTTACTCTCGCACACACATCCGGTACATCCGGCACCGTAACGGCGACGCGGACGAAGAACGCTCGCGTGAGTTTTTGGATATTCTTGCCGCGCGAATTAGTAATTAAGAGCTTTATTACCGACCGCTTGCCCATTAAACTCCGGCCACCCGCCGGCTGAATATATAAAGGACGTTTTAATGAATAATCTAACGAGTCGACGAGAGAAAGAGAGGAAGAGAGACATGGTGTTCGCGTAGCTCCGACGCCGACCGGTGAAAGAGGAGGAGGAGGCCATCCCATCCTGACCACCGACCGAGTCGCCTAGATAATCTGTTTTGCATATTTCGTCCTGCGTACGGCGCGATGTAAATGCGTCGTGTGGTGTTCCGCCAAACGTTACACGGATCCACCAGAAATTCGCCCTGCACGCGGCCACTAATTAAGTCGAAATATCCCCCCTCCCCATGTACGGATGCACAGCTGTGCGGCCGAGCAACGGTCAACTTAACGACAGCGACGCCCGCGTAAATGCATCCCCGCATCCCTACATGTGCCCGCATCTCCGCCGGATGCCGCAGTGTATCGCCGCGAAACACGACTACACAAATTACCTTTGACGAAGTGACCGAGTAAGTTTAACGGGCGCTACCCTATCCGCGTTCTCCGCTCTCGCGTTACCGAAACTTATACAGGCAATATAAATTACAACGTTTACGGTTTACAACGAACCGCCGCGTAGACGCGATTATAGAACGCGTTAGAAAGTTGCGAGACGTGAATCTGCGCTCTCAGCGATCAATGCAAGAGCATAATTTAGACATAACTTAATAATTCAATTTTTCATTGATATCGCGAATGTTAATTTTATAAGAACTTGTGATTTTGTATTGCGAAAGATCGAATTTCTTCGACTTTTTTACATGCAAATAGAATAAATGAAGGACTCGAGTCGATGGCGATGCTAAATAAGTCACATAATTTAAATTTTGTACAAATGAGGAACTGAAAAACTTAGAAATGATTCAGAAGATTTGATATATTCTTGTGTATTGTTTAATTTTTTCAAATTTAGAAATAAAAAAGGGATATAAACAATACAAAAATTGTACACGTTAAAATTTCCTGTTGCCTTTTAATATCTCGCAAGTGTAACATTATCTAAGTATACAAACGTAAACGCATCGAAGACGAAAAGCTCTCTCGCGCAGAATGTTTGAACTGAAATCGATCACTTTCGGAGAAAGGCAGAATATCGTGTAGCAAGTCGAGCCAGCACTTTTCGTCGCGACCGCGATTTCTTTCTCCCCCTACCTCCCTACCTCCCTCCTTCTCAAGCATCTCTACGCCGTTACCGACGACGTCGCCGAGGGTCGCCCGCGGCTTCGTGGCTTTCATCCCTGGATATATACGAAAGTCAAGATCCGCGAGCTACTTAGTAAGTAGCAGCCACCTCAAAGGACGGGATAAATTGCCCCGTCCGACAAGGGAATTTGCATCTTGATAGTGAATTAAAAAGTTTCAACTTTCCACGCGCGAGCGCGTCTATTTAATGTTCGCCCGGCCGAGGTGAAGGGTGGTGCGATCATCCCGGAAGAAAATCTCCCTCGATCTTACGACGTCGCATTCATCAAGGAAATCCAGTCGGTGCACCGTCGAAGTAAAGGACACGTGCGGCGCGTTCGTTGAAAATTTTCCTGAAAAACTTTGAGTTAATTGTCGCATATTACACTTTTGGTTCTGTCGTCAAGTTGAGCGAATAAATGAAAGGCTTTTTAATTTGATTTTTTTGTATCTATTGTTTTAAATTGTTCAAGGATGATAAGTGGATTGTGAAACTCCTGTGTTCCTAAATAAAGAAATTCTTAATTTTACTTTAATAATTTAGTAGAGAAATAAAATCACGGTTTTTTTTATTTGTCTTTCTTTCTCTCTTTCTCCTTGCCATATTTTTACAAAAGCAATTTTTTTTTTTTTTTTAAATAATATGAATGGATATGTTCAAAAAATTGATAGAAAACTCAATTTTGTCAGAGCGTTGAATCTTATAATGGAAATGACATGAAAACGAACGCGACCGTCCATAAACCGTCGGATCTCCATTACAACCCCATTACGACGGGTATCGTCGTCGCGCGTTATCGTGCGAAAAACTCGAGGAAGGTACTCGCAAAGAAACATTTCAGCGCGATAAAAGATACAACTATTATTCCACACAGCCGATCTCCCTTTGATCGTAATTTCCCCTCGAAGTATCGCGCGCCTTTCGGCTGAATATCGGATTTCCCTTTTTGCGCCTTCGGGAAAAGAAGTTTCGCTCTTGTACCATCAATGAAACGGCTGTTTCCACTTCTCTGGATGGATTTCGTTGAAAAGTATCGATGACGAGGTTACCGTCTCTTTGTGAGCGTATCTTTTCTCAGCGAGAAGGTGAAGGTTGGTAGGGAGAGAGAGAGAGAGAAAGAGAAAGAGCGCCATTCGTTTTACTCGTACAATGTAAAGACGAATCGTGTCGTGCATATCGTGCAGTTTATCGCACGAATATGGAAATGTTTTGTATTGTTGAACGAATAATTGGATACTGTCGAAAATGTCTGTCGGCGAAGCGAAATAGCGCAAACGATTGAGATTTAGCGAAAAATCAATATCGCGGTCCCCGGAGGCTTCCCCGAGGTTAACTGCAACGAACACGAAAACTTCTTGATACATCTGATCCCTTTCGCATGAAACACATGTTTTACTTCTTAGTAGGGTCGGGAATGTTCGCTCGATCTGGTTTTTATTTCGCCGCAAGCGGATTCGCGCGAGCTTGGAGAAATTATTGGACGTCTCGCGAGACTCGTGTGCTCAGATATCTTTCTGGCGCGGCTTCTACCGATCTTAAAGTAAACGCTTCTACCATGTTTATTCGATCATATACAGTTTCCTTATCCTTTGCCGATGTAGAGGATCATACATATACTTATCACTAAATTATTTATTAAAATAAGCTCCTAAAAAAGAGGGTTTTTATGTACACAAAAAACATTGCATTTCTATTTATATCTCGAGTTCAACAAAATTGATTTGAAATTATTTATATTAGTCCGAGATGCTCGCTCGTATATTTTTGCTTTATCAGATAGTCGAAATAACTTGGATATCGTTTGGCGTATGATTTTGGATTTCTCATAACGCGAGGAAGCGAGGGATGCCTCTTTCCTCCATTATATACATGCGTACACAACGCACATAAAGAGAAAGAGAGAGAGAGAGAGATACGCGGAAGCAGATTTTATTTCAGCCGAATCACTGGGACTGACACTTCGGCAGCATCCCGGGGGAATCGACATAGTTACATACAACTACGTCCGCGCAATTCACCGGGGAAATTCAGGCGTCTATTCGAGCAGTGTCGGGCGCGTAAACTTTCGCGAAGGATCCCTATTCGCCGATCCGAGGGCCAAAAGAGGATGGCAGGGTAGGTGACTCTCGGGGGCTCCGTAGGGTTGAACGGGATACATACCGATGGCCGATAGGGGCTGAAAACCCAGCCGAGAGCTGGATTTGCAGCCGACAAATATATTTCGAGCGCGTTTGCTCGCACAAATTTACTGTGCGAACAATAGACGGCTGCTGCGGACTTTTATCGAGTCATCGATCCGTTACCGTTTCCCTTGTGATCAAACGAGACATTTGTTCGTGATAATACGACAGAAATTAATGTAAAAGAAGAATTAATATTGAATTTTGCTGAAAAGTCAACTGAAGAAAAGTGACTATTAATTATAATGAAATTTTATCTTATTAATCTCATCAGTCCGCTAAATAACATTCGAAAAGTTGCATGAAAAGTTGATTGTAAAGTACACTTATGGATGTTTTAAATCTATTTATGTCAAAATAGAAAATTATAAATCGTATCACGAAGTAGAATCTTTGATGTTATATATTAAGTTCACTTTTGAAATGAATATGACATTTAATGCGTCGAGTTAGATTAATACATCGGAACTTGCTCTCGTCCACGTAATCGTTATGTGCATGCATAAAAGTCAATTCGCAAAATATAATATTCGCCTCGAACGTTGTAAAGTAAGTTCTTGTTCGTAACACGGTTCGCTTTCATGTTCTCTTGCTGCGAATAGTCTTCTTTCTTCCGGCATTCTTTGACTGTATTACATTTCTTACGCACAGTCTCGCGCTTATGCCGAAACTACTTTTTACAGTCTGCAGTAGTGTATAATATCAGCATATGCTCCCGTTTCGTAATAACACGGTTCGCTTTCATGTTCTTGCTGCGAATAGTCTTCTTTCTTCCGGCATTCTTCGACTGTATTACATTTCTTACGCACAGTCTCGCGCTTATGCCGAAACTACTTTTTACAGTCTGCAGTAGTGTATAATATCAGCATATGCTCCCGTTTCGTACTTTCCAGCTGATGTTTCTCTTTTTACGGACGGGTGTTTTATTTTCAGACGCATTGGCACTTCTAAATTTGATGCTATCAATTTTTATATGAAACTAGTTTTTATTGGGCAGAATAATTTTTCGCTGTCCAAAAGTTAGTTGATAATTAATTTTATGTTAGTATTTCATGTCAGTGTTGTCTTATCCAATTTTCACAGATATTTGACTTTAAATATTATTTTCACATATAGATATGACATAATAATTCTGTTGCATTGGAGAAATATGTGCAGTTGAAGCGTTATAACAATTACATTCATCATATTATCATTATTATAATTTATAATCTGAAAAGATTAGTGAATAAAATATAATTAATTACAAATTTTACAAATTAATGACGATTTATTATATTTCATATTATGGATGCATTATATTTTATTAAATATTAATACAATACTTAACAATAGAAAATAAAATTGGAGAAGGAATAAATCGCAAACCAAAATTAAAAATTTGAATTAATAAATTTGATTCAAATTTTTCACGAATGACAGCAATGACAATAATCCTAGAGCATTCTGTACACTTTTTTCGTATGCTAGAATTGATGACTACTATCTAGGTCAGAATTTATCGCACTTTCGGATAACAGTATATGTTATAGCTATCCAAACCGCACATTAAACGTTGATATGGACGTGCGAGAAGGACCATATCTGAATTGATCTTGATACTATGACGATACATTATGAAAGTCATTCGCGCCATGAAAACGTCAACTCGCACAGATACTCGCAAGTCCGAGCGATTTCGGATATGGTCCTCGAGCCGTATTTGCTGGAACAAACTCCCCGGGTAGTATTTGACACGACAATTTCACGAGAAATCCTCTCATCAAGTGTATACCGTATCCACAAAATCCACTTGCCTTTCCCCACGAGCGACTTGTCTTTATCCGTTGAGGGAATCTTCATTCTCCATCGTTTCGATAGCAAAACTCTTGTTTGGAATACGCCCCTTTGGTCTGCGGCGGCGGATCAGTCGTCGTTCATCAATACGATGCAAAAGTTAACTTCCTTTCGCACCTCCCTTCGCGGTTTCGGATTTCGCAGTTTCGGATTTCGCAGTTTCGCTGTAATCTCGTTAATTCGCTGAATGATACTCGAAAAGTACAGTCGCAGAGTTTGTAAGCTTGTGCGAGAGCAAGAGATTAAGGAAGTATTGATTTCTGATTATGAAAGAAAGAGAACGAAAGAGATAATCATGCAATATGAAAATAGCATAATAGAAACGGAGTAAAATTTTTTTTTATTTTTTTATTAAACTAATCTAAGTATTATTAATGCTATTTTTATTAATGCTTTAATAAGCATTAATAAAAATACATAAAACTTAGAGATTTAAATATAATAATTTTTAATTGTATTTTTACAGTTAAAAATTATTATATTTAAATATAATTATCAGAGAGTTTATTATTATTAATCTTCAATAAGGAAAAATTTTTAAAATATACTATTTTCTCTCTTTCTCTCTAAAAATATTCCACGTAATCTGGTAGAAACTACAATTAATGTGATAACGCGTTAATTGCTATATGCTACGGGAGCTGCACCAAAGATCATAATTAAAAAATTGCACGACTATTCGATTGTTATTAGTAACATATTCATACCGGAACGATAAATATCGATAAAGAAAGTTTGCCGCTATATAAACACCTTTCGTTATTGCGGATTCTTGTTAGCTTGAGTCGGGATTGCAAAAGGAAAAACGAGAAAACTTCTTTGTCGCCAAGAAAACGGCGGCTCCGTTCGAGAGCTATTAATCGACCCGAACGGTCTTCGAGGCGCTTTAAAGTCATCAAAACTTTCTCGCAGTTCCAGCGTCGAGTATCGTCAGACGGACTTCCGTTAATCGTTCTTAATTACTTCCGAAGAAAAACGTACTCGGGCGTCGTTAGGCGTATCCTATTGAACTAGAAAGAGATAGATAGAGAGAGAGAGATAGACCGATGAAAACCAGTCGAAAATAAACCGCGATAGGAAAAGGCGAAAAAGTGGAAAACATACAAGAGTATAGGATGACGAAAAAAAGATGAAGGGTTGAAAACCTGTTAAAATTTACAGATAGAATAACTATATTTTTTTATATGCTGGGGAGGATAACATCGGAAAAAGTGGGACTTTGCAATTTGTATAATAAAACAACAATAACACTTTATGTATAGGATGTATTGTGACGGTCTTTTCAACGATTTTTCCCTGATACGATTAAAAATTTATAAACAACAAAACAAATAAAGATCGAAGAAAGGAAATAAATTTTTTTAACAAAACACTTTTTAATTTTAATTTTTTTAATACGATAAAACGATAAAGTGAAATATTTTAAAATCATGATTATGAGTGTCTAACTACGATAAATTATAAAAAAGTTACGAAATTATTCTTTCGAGGGTACCTGAAAAAAAGAAGACATATTCACGAAAACTAGAACGTCAGGTCACCCTATCTAGAGAGAACGTAAAACGACAAAGAGAGAAAATGTAGAGGGTGTGAAACGCCAGCTTATTGGGGATGATTAAATACCGCGATAACTCAAGGCGCGGTACCCGCGGGGTGATATTTTAAGATTGTTGCCTCCAGTGCGAAGGGGAGAGAGGGGCGGCAACTGCCTGGGCTTCACGAGAGGGTCGTAGGACCAACGAAAGAAACCGAGGCACGAAACTGTAGATACCGCCGCCGTCGTCGTCGCGATGGGGAGCGGGAAACGCGGGGGCGGTTTGAGATAGAAGACGGCGAGGGAGAAACGGATGACGCGCCGGTCGGACGAAGGGAAGGAAAAAAAAAAAAGGTGAGGCTGGCGGTGCGGCGCGGCACGGAGCAGGCACAAGCTCTTACTCGGCAAGCCAAATCTCCAAGGAACTCAAAATGCCGAGGCTATTCTACGCACGTATCATCGCTCCCGCCTACGACCGCCCTCGCCCTCGCCCTCTCGTCCTCCATCCGGCCTTTCAACCCTATCCACAGAAGCGGCGAAGAGGCGGATGGAGGGACCGAGAGGGTTCCTCTCGCATCTCTCTGTGCATCTTGCTTCACCGGTATTCTCATTGCCCTCTCATCCCTCTTGTCCTCCTTGGACACAGTTCCCTTCACCTCACCTCATCTCCACCGTCGTGTCTCAGACATGAAAACGGTCGGTTGGGCGCGCATCTCGAAACGACTGGCGGCCTTCTAAAAAATGCACTCGCACTCTCCGCCGTCCTTCTCACCGTCACCCCTCATCCACGTCTCTGTTTCTCTCTCTTGCTCTCTAGGGAAAGTGTTTGAGACCTTGAAAATCCCGACCACGCTCCGGGGCGAGGCTCGAATCGATATCCACGCATACATCGCATATAGCGCTTGCAGAGCTATAGTTTGTATATAGTGTTTTTGTGTATATGTATGGGTGTGTGTGTGTGTATGTGCGCATCGCGCCGTTGTTGCACGTATCGGGTCGGTGAGCGATGGGAATTTCTCTATGAAAGACGTGCGGATAAAAGCAACAAAAAACGAAATGTACACTCTATCCGCGCATGTGTTGTCGCTTTTCTATTAAATTTTTAATTGTCTGGCAAATTGTTGGCGTTTTTAACGGATCTACCATTATGATTAATATATTAAAGTTATCCGATTAATAAAAACTTGTCTTATTGAAATAATATAGCATAAATTAAAAATCTAGTTATTTGTCTATCGATTTTAATTTGGCTGATACTTAAAAAAAAAAAGATTGAATTATAGTGAAATATAAGATTTTAGAAAGGTATAGAAAAGAATATAATTAATTATGCATGATATATATTTAACTAAATGAATCATCGATTTTTTTTTATAATATAGTAATAAATTCTTAAATTCAGAAAATGAAATACAATATAGGAGATTTATATATAATATTTATTATACAAATTGCTTTAAAAGTCTTGCAAGTTAATATATTAAAATTCTGATAAAATGTAATTTTACTGAAATATTTAGTATATAATCAGAGATTTATAACTTTGCTGTTGTTTTTAAATTTTTGCGAATGATACCGTTATGTGCATGAGAGAAAAGCAAAAAAAATGTGGACAGTTCGATACTTGGAATTTTATCGACTTTCGGACGAATAGGATTACTTTGGACGAATTGTGATTTGGTTTACGGTATACGCCGTTCTTTTTTACGACAGCGACGTGCTTCATTCGCTCCAACGAATATCAGACTTTAGAGCCTCGATAGCCGCGTCTGTCTTGATATACGAATTCGAAATGTATTACTTTTTTCGTTAATAGTACAAATAATAATTTTCATCTAAATACTCTCATTCTAAGAGAAAAAGATCTACCGTGAGTTCTAATTACATAATTATCATTGAATTTCTAAATCAAACATTTTTTTGTATGTAATCAAAAGTTAAAGAAATAAAATCAATAATTCTGACTCGTTCGATATATTTCCCAAATGTGAAATTAAAATTAATTATTTAGATATTAACAATACATAAATAATTAGTTTAATTGATATTAATTATATTCCTAGATCTGTTAATAGAAATTTTGCTAGCTAATAATAGAAATGTCTCGACAGCACTTTCGCCATAAATCGTATGTTGGATCCATATACTTGTAGAGTTGTCGAAAACGTATTATCTCCTGTTCTTCGACAAATCTCGTTGATTTTGTCGTCGTGAATAAAATCAAATAATATCACCGTGCGAACAACGGGGATAAAACATTATTCGAAGATAATATCTCTTAATTGAGTTAATTTGTAATTGTATTATCCATCTCGTCGGTATATTATGTGGATAAGTTCTACGACGATGCAGTAAAAAACAGTGCAATTAAGGAGATAACTGTATAAGTGGAATAGATCTCACCTCGAGGATAACTACGAAAAAAAAAAAAAAAACGCGGCGTTGTTAATTCGGTCGGCTGCATTTTCCTTCGACTCCATTCGGAATTGTGGAATTTAAAGGTGTTCCTTCGAGCTTCCTGGGAGAAAAGGCTTTTTTCGCCCTCGCTCTGAGATGCCCGAGGACTTTAAATTACAGAGGACGTTTGATTAATTCGAGCAAGAACGGTGCTCGTTTTTTTTAACCGAATAAAACGCGTATATAAACTCAATTACTTAATTTTTTTCTTTCTTGTTCGACATTGACTGTTGCTTTACATTGTCTAACTCAACTTGAATTTATTAGATATACTTATCTTTTCATTATAAACACTAAACTATATTGATAGAATGTAAAATAAAATATTAAAGTTATCATCGGTTTACTAGTGTATTGCAAAATAGCTATATCAAGGATGACAGATCTTGAAATCTTTAATCCAGACTCTCGTTTCTAAGATAATGTAAATCATATCGTTATTAATTACTAGATAGTTATATATCATTTTAATATACATATATTATACAAGCTAGAGAGAGTACTCTTATTCTTAGTTTTTTAATTATCTATGCACGAATTACTGCGCTCGAAGAGGACCGTTGAATGATGAAAGACGACAAAAAAATAAAAAAACGAAAAGAGAAAGAAACTGGTCGAGCAATGGCTAATTGCTGAAACTTTTGAAAATCTTTATATTTCGCAGCGAAGAAGCTCATAAGTTTCGTTTGCCCACAAAAGCCAATCGTGAAACGAGATGGGAGCGAGAGTGAGATCGAGAAAGAGCGAGGTGACTTGGAACCGACTGCGCTTCGGACAAGTTGGAGCGGAAACAAGTTGAATGGCCGCGGTGCTTTGTGCGGACGAACAAAGTTGGGTAAAAATTAGTGTCGCGTAATTAACTCGGAGGAATAAATTCGCATTAAAGCGACCGGTACCGCGAAACGGCGGCGGGCATCGTGATGCTGCGGGCCTCTTCGGCGGATATGAGCGAAAATCGCACGACCGTAAAAATTAACTGCTTCGAAGGCGGTTTTGTTTTATTCCCTCTCTGAGGGAATACATGCAGCGCGATATCGTTCTCTTTCGCGCCGCACGCATTTCCGTTGTCGCTGCCACCATCTGCGCTACATTTCCTCTCGCACGATAGCGAGCCACAGCGCGAAAGCGAAGTGCGTTCCGCGAACGAAATTACTGAACAGCTTCCACTCTGAATAGCGCTGTGTTCATTCGCGCACTGTTGCGTGTGTCTGCACTCGCCGTGCCAGCATGGCGAAATATCACACGATGTTGTCATACACTCATATATTGCTCCGGAAATTCCCCTCTAATGGATAAAAAGAGAATGACGAAATTAATGCTTCAGTAATTTTCATGCCGCTAATGTCATCTTCGCTAAATACGAACGATCTTTCGTATTTAATAAAAACCCTTGTATGTGTAAAAGAATGGTGTTAGAGAAAGATATATAAACATAATAAGACACAATTAATTTTATTTTAAAAAATGCAAAGATGTTTATCTAGGCAGTTTTATTTATTATCGGGAAACCACTTGTAAGAAATCATATATTTCAAAAATTTATTTAAAAATTAAAAAAAGATATTTTAAATTAGTTTATATGCACTCATTCGTATTAGAAAGAACGAACTGTATAACAATATCAAATGATTAAATTATTTTTTTTTTCTAAAATTAATTAGAATATTACGACAGTTTGCTATAATGCACGGACAGCCGTCACTCAAAGGTCGTCTTGGTCATGTGCGCACACGTGCTCGTAGTAACATAGAGTGTACGCGCGTAGCACGTGACTAGCCCATTCAGATATTCCACGTCGCGTTTTCTCCTCCTCTCTTTCCGCCCGGTCTCTCTCTTTCTTGTTCGCTCATTCACTTGGCTCGTCAAACAAGCGTTGAATTGCGTTTGCCATACCGGCATCCTACATCGTTCGAAGCAAGTATATGTATGGGCTAATTCACATACCTGTGTCCTTCTTCCAGGCACACGCTACTAGTTCGTCACGTTTCCCTATCGTGTCGCTCGTTACCACAGACGAGTTCTTCTGGCGTGTGTCGTAAAGATAAGATAACTTTATGTCTGTGAGATAGAGTGAATACCGCATCTGCCAAAGATAAGGATCATGTAACAGTTTCCAGATATAACACTGCTTAATCCAAGGTTTGAGATATAATTATGTCATACGAATCGTCTAGACGTTTGTTAATTATGCCACTATAATGATTTGTACAAGTCACAAAATATTTAAAGAGAGTTGTGAAGTAAATTAAGTTTTTATAAAAAGAAATTACAAAAAGAATTTATAAAAAGAAAAAAATAATAGCTTATATATATATATACATGAAAAAAGGCACTCTGGCTCTTTTAAAAGATATTTTTTTCTTTTTTCGTATCTACATTAATTTAAATCAAATCATTATAATTTTAATAGACTAATGTAGAGACTTAATGTCTCTAATTATAATCTCTAATTGATTAGCATTAATAATTTTAATAATTTTATAATATAATATTAATATGCATAATTGAATGTAATCGCGTCAATGAATAGAATCGCTTTATCGATTGGCGCAATCTGACATTTATTGATTGGCGTGATAAATCAAGACAACAAGAGCAGCTGTGAAAACCTTATCGATCACATTTCATGTGTCGTGTACCGTGTAAGAAGTTAGCTTGTCGAGCGCATAAGAACCTTTAACAGGTGATTTGCTATGTTGATCACGATCACCGACTACAATTTTCTCGTCGTTAACAAGAACCGGAATCATTGCCATTCGATGTCGTCGTCGTCATCATCGACGATGTTACTGTCATCCCACTATTTTGAATAGAGCGTAAATCCACACGTGAGTGTAAATACAACCGTCGTCTCAAATCGATACCGCAAAACCAATGAGGAAGAGAAATTCTACTCGAAGGTGGCGGCGATAGTAATGGCATTAAGGTGCACGATCAACAGGGCCAACCTGCAAATTGAATAACACGGTGCGCTGTCGGTTGATATGTATCGCATCTTGAGCCAACCCCGATCGCGCTCTCGTCCATGTGGATATACATCTACTTTCTGTATATCTATCTCTCTTCATCTCACATCCGTGCACACACGCTCTCACACACACGCACGCGTACATAGTCGTGCACCATTTTTTTTCTCTGTCGGTTCACACGAGAATCCAAGATATACCCATGTACGATCCAATCGCCCGCACCTTATTCTCCTTGTACGGGGTTTCTCGAGACGTGGTACGGAATACCTACGTGACACCGAAACTGATTCGCGCTACAACTTTACCGGCAGCCTCCCTTTCGCTCTTCCCTTCTTTCTCGTCGAGCTGCCAGCCTGGCTGTGCCTTCCCGCTGCCCCGACTGCGAACCAGTCAGCAGCCCCGCTCTCTCGTAATCGGATTCCCAAGATTTTCCCAACTTTTCCTTAAATCGCTCGCCACCCTCTTTTCCCGGTTCGTGCACCTCTTTCTTTCGACCGCGCGCGCGCATCGCGTCGCTTCGACGACTGCGACGGGAGGATTGGCCCCGTTCGTGGAACAATCGGTCGACGAGTGAGAGCCGCCGTTGATACTCTTCTCTCAGACGCTTCGATCGCGTTATTTCGTTGCGAAGGATCGCTCAAGAGACTTAAAAAGCTCAATTGCGCTTTTACCGTAAACTATCTAGAATTGTGCTTGAACGTGAGTCGGAAACAGCCGGCCGAAGTTCTTTTGGAGTTCTCAATTATATGGACCATTATATTTATGTATATAAACTCTTTCAAATAATATGATATAATTGAACGACAGAAAAAGATTTTCTACGCGATGGAATTTTGATCACAAATTTATAAATTGTATCATCCTAAGTGATACTTTACATAATTTATTAATATGTATACGTGTATATTACATAATAGTTTCATTTACTGTTAACCATAAATGCTAATTAACATATTGTTATATCAACAAATAATTTCATATAATAAAATGTTCTTCGTTATTCGTATTCGTTACGCGTGCTTTTATCGTTACAAACAATAGCAATAGAAGTAATTATTATAAACTTGATTTCGCTAATAACCGTATACGTAAAATAACCCCAATTATAATGGTCAAATTACAAAATTGGAATTATATTAATGTAAATTGCTATTAATTAATGACAATTTGCTATTAATTAATTATTGACAAAATAGCTTGTGAAATCTTTTGAGCGATAAAATATGTTATAAATATTAATTATGTAGCTATCACAATAAATATTAACTATCACAATATATAATCTATTTTTATTGTTAGACGAGCTTCAAACGCGATTCAAATGGGTTATAAATTACTTTGGTCATTATATCGTGCCGGATTGTTGGAGGATTAATAATATTCTAGCGGGCTGGCCAAAGCGTGTTCACGATTATGCAAGCTTTTCCTTTCATCACCTTGAGACTCAATTTGCTTTGTTTTACGGTATGAATGGGCACTTGTGGCTGGAAACAACTTGCTTTTCGCTTTCCATAAACGTTATTAATATATCATAAACGATATAGTATTTCTCAAACGATAATATGTTTCTGTTATGATTTAATACAGACTTAATCTTGCAGGCATATCTAGGAAAGATATAAATCGTTGTAATATAATTTATTATAATTTATTTGATCAGATATATATATATTATTTGTCTCGAAAATATTTTTAAAATCTAAATGCGTAGAGTTCCATATTTTTAAAGTTACGTCTAAAAATGATGGATCGTTAAAGCAGAGATACCAATGTATAAAAGAAATTTATAAGTAGCTAAAAGTTTTCGCATAAAGATGCAAAGTGTTACGAAAGCTCGGGCAAAAGAAAAACGCGATTGAAAGCGAAGGTCTTGCGGTTGCATTAATTGAAACGTTCGAGGCTTTTGAACAGTCCGACTTTTGTCGCCGGTAAGCGCGGTGAGCGAAATAAAAGGGCAGGAATGAGAAAACGCGAACGCGCGAAAGGGAAGTATATGCCGGTTATACGCGAGGTTCAAAATTGGATTGGTTTTTTACTAATTAAAATTTTAAACTTGACACCTGAATGTGCCGTCTTTAATGAGACGGCGTCTGCGTCTCTCTCATTATTCTCGCGAGTGTCGGGGTGACAAAGCCAGATAGGGAGGTTGGGAGGAAAAAAAAAA
The DNA here is from genome assembly GCF_003651465.1 of Formica exsecta. Lineage (NCBI taxonomy): Eukaryota > Metazoa > Arthropoda > Insecta > Hymenoptera > Formicidae > Formica > Formica exsecta. The sequence continues at coordinate 283,417 of NW_021850624.1, forward strand.
GGAGAAACCGAGTAATACGACTCGGGAGGTCGAGTGTGTGTGAAAGCGCTAGCATACATGAGGAAAAACCTATACTCCATCTCACTCTCTCGCGACGATAAATTTTATCATGGAAAAATATTTGAGGAAGTAAAAAATCAATATGTGTGAATTACGTTGACCTTCGTGCTTTTACCAGGTTATAGTCTTTCTTCTCTCTTTCTCTTTGTCACACTTACGTATGCGAGAAGATCGTGTAAGATATTATCGAGCGATGAACGACATGTATGTGTGTGCCATCGCGCTCGTTAAATCGAACGTAATACGCGTACGTCTCCCCTTTTACTTTTATTGTGTATGTTAATTAATGTTTGCATTACGCGGCGTCTGCAGATAATTAACTGCTCGGTACTCGTCATTAGGTTTTCCGTCTTATTAGCCCGATACCGCGAACGACTCTGATGTCTTTCTGCCTCCTCCGACTCATCTCTCGCGAGTGTTTGCGCGTGTTCTCTCTTCATAATGACTCTCCGTCTCTTTTACGACACAGTTAAGCCCGCGTTCTCGAGTGTGAGCGTAGTATCGTTATGCGATACCGCGGAGTCGTCATGCGTTAATGGTTATTGAACTCTTCCCGTCGCAAAACGAGAGACAAAATCGGGCTACAGGGATCGTAACGCGGTTTGCCATACGCGCGATATAATCGTTTTTCGAGACGCGCTCTTAACGAAGAGCAAGGAAATTTGCGGTGTAAAGTTGAACGTGATTTTTCACGAATCGGCACAAATGCTGCAAGGTTCATTAACATTGTTTCCGATCTCTCTTCTCTTTCGGACGTGACGTGATATTTTTTCCGAACGTTAAAAAACATGTTACAATGTGCAAGATAAACGTTTTGTGCGGCAACGTTTTGATTAAATGCAACTACAGTTTCGAAATGGAGCTTCTCTATAATATGAATAATACAACAGAGATAGAATCGTATAAAAGAAAAATCTCTAATAACGATTCGTTAAAATAATTTGATTATTTCATAGAGATTTGATAATTCTCTGCTCTTTTTTTCTTCGAACTAACTTTTTATATATTTCGCCTTGTTTTTGCTTTAATATTCGAAATTAAAATTATGTCAGATTGCGTGAATAGAACAAATTAAATGATCGATGTATTGGCACGACGTATTAGCAATTAAAGCGCAACGCTTAACTGAATGAACAATATGGAATAAATGCACAATAGAGGCGCACGCGTGTTGTTCGTGTCAGTGTTGCGTTTTATATCGTTGTTTGATGATACTATTGTCGTTGATGATCGTGAATTGCCTTTGTCGATGCTATGCTCATAGTTATACATTCCGTACCATTAATTCAAGCTTAACAATAGGAATGACCATTGTTTAAAAATGCTTCGTCTCTATAGTTTCCAATACACTGTAAGGTACAAATCAATGCCGGTGCGAAAGCCACACGAGAAACCAGCTCAGCGCAGCAGTATTCATGGAAATACGATACACAATATACTTTCAAAGAAAATTTAAAAAATTCTAGGCGATTTAATATTAAATTCGATATTAAAATGACATGTGTACTTGTTTTGCTTTTAAAATAAAGGATAACGTAGATTTAGCAATGAGTTTTGACACAAGTATTTTATATTATTGTGTATCCTTTTCCTTCCGTATATAAAAATTTGCAGAAGCATCACAGTTTATTGGCCAAAAAAAGATATTTTAGCAATTCAAATCTTGTCCCTTTTGCTCTTTGCGCTGCCTCTGTACCGCTTGTAATTCAAGCATATACCGACAGTCGAGTGAAAACCAACCGTAGTGGATGAGACGATCCAGTAGCCGCAAGCCACAGAGATTGCTCAAAGGGTCGGCCTTTGAAAATAAATGAAATATACCTACTTTCAGATGTGACGAGGGTCTAGCGTTACTTCAGTAATTACGGCCGGAAATGAGCGGACTTGTACGGTTAATATTCATAACGCCTCGAGGCTTATTTCCGCACAAGTTGCACCGCGACAACGGAAAGATTTTATACTTGTCACTCAACTGGGCCTGAGGCGCAAATTTATATTAAATTTTTTTTTTTATTTGTTTTGTCTACTTTTCTCAAGGGGGATTATAAAATTGGATAATTTAAATAATTAGATATTTCAATATGAAATGCATCGCGTAATAATTATGAGATATAAAAAAGAGATATACGAAATTTATAATAGTTTTTATTTGGCAAAAGAGATACAAAAAGAATAAACCAATAAGAAATATATAAAAAAGAAATAGGATTGTAGATTTACTTGCAAAAATAAATTTTTCCAATTACAATAGAGTTCTCGAAGAAATTATGTTTTAAAACAATATATTGGATATGCAGCGAACACAAATAATAATTATTAAAAATGGAGATTGGAATCAACAAATTTACAACACTCCGATTACAAAATTTTCCAACATTTTCCTATCGGTCCGAAACGGCAAAATTGAGAGCGAGAGAAACTGACTTTTGCAGCGCTTTTCACGAATGTTTACTGGCACGTCAAGCAATATCAGTATAATCACAGTTAGCGCTTTTTACGTTAAACATGACAACAACCAATTTTGCATTTGACGAGAGAATTTCAACAAATAAAACAACAGAAAAATAAAAATAAGAAAACAATGTGAATTGTACATTTCCAATCATTGTGTTTATATCGTTTATTGTCCGTTATATATCGATAACAATAGAAGAATCGTTATAAAGGTTTTAGTCACAAAATAGATATTATTAATTTGGTATATTAATCTAAAACATTATATATTTCCGTGATAGGAAAGGAAGGGATTAAAATTTTTTTGAAAGCCATGAAATGTTTGATACAAAATACAAACAATTGTGGCGGTTTTTGTTGTTGTTATTATTATATCTACATATAATATATCATTAGTTTCTGATATTCGCATGATGTAAATAATAGTCGCGAGAAAAAGACATGTTTTTATTTCCTAAGAATGGGAAAATACGAAACGGTATAAAAAGATACGAACGTACCACAATCTTGTGTACGTTTCCGACGTAGCTTTTAGCCCGCATTAATATCGCGATGAGCGATGCGAACGGTCGCGCTTGGCGAAAGCGTCAAGGAATTTGCAGTGTCGGAAGTTTCGCGGAAATCGGACGAAGAGGAAGCTGGAGACGGACCCGAAGAGGCGCGCGACGACTATGAAAAGAGGCGACAGAATTTTTCCGCGCAAAGTCCGCGTCGTGAACGGCGAGGAACGCGCGCCAAGAGCGCTAAACCGACAATAGCGCTCTTTTTCAGGGCCGCGTTCGTGCACTTAACAATGCTACAATCCACTCCCGCATACACTGTTCTTCGTCCTCCGCTTTTCTCGCCACCGTCCGTCGTCGTCCTTCTTTCCGTCGTCGCGCCGCTTTCCGTCTCCCTCTCTATCCGCATTGACATTTTTCTTTTTTTCACTCCTCGTGCGTCTCCGCTCCTCTCTCGTTTCTTCCAGGCGCTTCCACTCGAACGTCGGGCCATCCTTTCGCACCCCGCGCTTTTTACCCCCGCGATATATCCATCCGCCGACAACAAGCGTCGTCCACCATCCCCTCGTTCTCGGAACCGCCGACGGTCGGCACAATGCGCAATGCATTTTTGTGATTAAAAATTTAGTGACGCCGGCTCTGTTCCGGTGTGTCATAGCAAACGAAGTGCGCCGTACGTGTGTATATGTGTACGTGTGTATGTGCGCCGCCAGCATGGATGGAGGAGGATTCCCGCAGGATCAGGGCCTCGAGATCTTCGACGAACGCTTGTCTGAATGCCAGGTCAACTCGCCGGTCGTGTCGCTGAGGGATTTGAGGATAATTTTTACAAGTAAAGTCGTGTATTTTATGATTCACGGCTTTCCCGAGATATTCGCGGTTGACCTTTTTTTTTTTATGTTTCACAGAAAATCTGACTATTATTAAATATTGATAAAATTATACGAAGTTTTATTTTTATATATTTAATAACTGCAGTATTACACTTTACAAATTCGCATATATAGATATATAATGCAAACGAGAAATCTAGAATTTCACGAAAAAAAAAAAAATTATTGACATTACAATAAATATACATTTTATGTAAAACGTGATCAAGATAGATTAAATATTTTCTAAAAAAGCAGATGCTAGCTAGATATATGATATTGACAAAAACTACGTCTCAAAATTCGAGCTTACGGGAAAAAGCATTTCGAGCGACTCACATGCGTCTCTTCCCACACAATTTTCCCTCGAAAGAGTCCCGACCACCTCGGAAGATGCGGCATCAGTCTTTGCTCTTAGCCGCCGTTAACTTCCGGGTTCCGTAAACATTCCATGGTCCTACGGTCAAAATAAAAGTCGAGAAAGGAAGAAGCCTCGGAGCTTTTGCCGCGACGTGCTTTGCCGTGGCAGAAGACAGCCACGGCGAAGTTGACGGCAGCCGCCGCAAGAAGGATGAGAGCCTTGAAAAGGAGTAAGACGCGGGGAAAGACGATGGAGGGATTGCGGTGTATAGAGGACTGGCCGGGCGAGCGGAGATTAAGGCGGCAGCTCTTAAGCCTGACGCCGAAATCCTGACGTCGAGGCTTTCGTCGAGTCTGAAAAGGGACGAAATACCAACCACCCACTACGCCGCGCCACTCGTGGACCAGTCTGCTGCGCATTACTCGCCGACCTTTACCTCTTAGCGCTTCTATCCTCCCCGTCATTCCGTTTCTCTCTTCCTCTTCTCTCCTCTCGCCGCGGTACCGAAACAACATGGAGTGCTTGCCCTATCGAACCCAACAGCCCGATTCCGACAAGCTCTCCTCGCGCATTTGCATCAAGAATTATTTCCACTATCTTGCCATTTTCTAAAACGCGAAAATTCGAGATATTCTCCTGCTCTGTATCACATATTTCCTCTACATTCACATTTACTATCAATATAACGAGTCATATATATAACGGGTAAATAATAAAATATTATTGTCACCTTGGATTCTTTTATCAATGAAGTATTAATTAATTTTTTATAAATAATTGCTCGCACAATAATTACAATTATATTTAATCTAACGCATCGATTTTTTACTACTTCAACAGAATATTTATTATGCAAATATAAATTGCGATTTATATCGAACTAAAAGATATATGTTTTTATTTGTAAGCTATTGTATAAGAATACATCTATGAGAAATAAACAAAAGAACATGAAAAGGGGAAGAACGTGCATTAATAGTGCGAGATAATAATCTTCAAGACAGGCAAGCGCGCGTTTTTAACGAACAAGTCCATCTTCTGACACGGCGCTTTTAGCCGTACGATCGTTGAAAAACAGAAGTACGTGATTTTGCTCTTCGCCATCAATCGGGTCCTCGATCAGGCTTGAGAATCCGGAGAATGTCTGGCGCGAGAAGATCTCGATTGCCGGTCCGCCCGGCTTTTCGTGGATTACATTTCGTCGATGACGGGCTGGCGCGGTGGATGGGCGCGAAAGCGAGTAAATGAAGTATATGTAAATAATGAGGGTGAGGAAATGAATACGTCGGGGCGGGTGCTCGGGCCGGTCTCCGCTAATGGCGGGTGCAACGCCCGTTGAAGGAACCATCCGAAAATAATTCCGTCCTCTATCCCGGTAGGAAGAGTAGTGGAGAGCTCCCACGTTCCGCCCAATTATCGTAAAACGCCGTCTACTTCGCGCCTCGGATTTTAAGCGGGCGAGAAGCGTCGTTCGTATGCGAAATCGATATGCGTCTCTACGAGAAATGGTTCGCTCTCACAGTGAATGCTTACGAATGCCATTTTGCCACGAGAACAGCCAGTGATGGAATGGCTACTGCACGACGGTGAATATTTTATATCCAATACTTTGTATTCAGAGTTTCTCGTACTCTGCGTTTAGTTTTGCAGATATGGAAGACGATATAATTTCGAGTGCAATTTTTATCGGAAAGTTCATGGGAAGAACATTGTTACATAAGACACTTGCTTGGCAATTGCATCGATAACTAACCGCCGATGAACTTTGCTGAGTGAACCGACGAGAGGAAAGTGTGCCCGCGACGATCCGGTATACGGTCGCGTGAGATGAGATGTAAGAGAACAAAGAGAGAAAGAGAGAGATTATCGTGAAGACGGAAGAAAACGATCCACCGAGAGGTAGAGAAAAAGAAAGAAAACTAAAGGTATAGGTGGATAAATAGACCGATATAAAAAGAAGGAGTAGAGTGTAGGAAAGAGTAAAGCTCGTCTTGCAGTACGCGGTTAAACTCCACGAGCACGTCGGAGAAGGGGAAGCTTCTTGACTTTTCAATTTTCTTCCGCTCTTCTATCTCAGTTCGACCGCTTCTCCCTCCCCCTTATTTCTTTCGTTCTCCTTCACTACTTCTCATCGCCTCTCTTTATCCTCTCCTATCCCTTCCTCCCTCCCCCCTTTTCCCGTTTCTTCTCATCCCGCAACCTCGTCGAAGCGATCGCAGCGAGTCAATAGGGATTGCCTTTGCCCCGAGTAAAATAATTTTCCGGAAAGTTGTGCCGCTCGGCAATGTTAACACTCTGAAAGTGGGTTTGCCTACCTCAAAGGAAATATGAGAACCGACGCGGACGCGCTTGATTTTTCGATCCGCTCCCTTACTTTTTATCCGTTAACGGGCTTTATCTTCTTGAGCAAGACGGATCGCGCGCGCATCGCTGACCACTTTGAATTCCGGCGGAGAAGTAAGAGCGAGATACGAAAGTTAACCGAGAGAGAATCGCGAGATTCGCCGCGAGCGGAAGCGAACGGATAGATAAATAAAACTGAAATCCACTTTTTCGACTTTTCCGATCTTTTTGAGAACCGCCGCTCCCATTTCCGGCGATTGTTAAATAACGATTCTGCAATGCAACGAAAAATTTTTAACATCAATGATTGTTAACTCGGAGTACGCTACTTATTTGTCAATTCGCCGTAATCCTTTTTGTACACGAGATAGATTTTCATGCGAAAAAGTTCTTTTCTCTGACCGTGCTAATCATGTTACTAAAGTACAATTTTTCATCTCGTTTATTTCCGTGTAATATGCAATCGTGTCCACGATGTTTCGTGAAAAATTTTAATACGCGAATACGTAATAGCACTTCCACTACATTGTGGACGACATTGCATAAATGCTCGTTTGGGACGCGTTAACATGCATTTAATTTCTTTTTTTTTTTTCTCGAGATTTTTTCATTCTTTTTTTTTTACACGACTGTAAAACTAATGCAACTCCATTTTACCAAGAACGCCTTTTTTATGAACGATGAAGTATACATATACGCCGTAATAATGAAATAGCGTCATGTATCATGTCGAACGGGTCTTCATTATCCGTGAAATTTTCTAGGCCAAAGGAGCGACGTTTCATGCGGCAATGTGTATGTGTCATACAGTTTGACGGAAAATCCATGACGGAGGGCGAAACATAATTACGGCGCGCGCCTTGTCATCGAGCCGCTGAGGGGGCGGTCGTCGTTGTTCGACGGATGTCCGTGCAATGTCGAGTCGGGTCAGCTGGCAATGTTGTACTGCCGCTAGCTCGTTAGAATGAAATGGCTCTCAGGTAAAGAATGGTAGCAGAAAGAATTAACTCTTACCACGAGACGCGGGTACTTAGATCGTGCAGAAAAACCTGCGCCAAGTGTTTTTGCCGTCTGGAAGAGATCTTATTGTTCCTTATAAAACCCGGTTAATTGCTAAAGTCCGGTGCTCGTTAAAAATGGCGCATTCTGTCAGTGCAATTATGTCGTCATCGTCTATTTCTTCCCCTCTTTCAGTCTTGCGGTAATTCTATATTATCTAATTATATAACATAAAAAATAGATCTTTTTTTCTAGAGCTTGAAAGATCGGAACACGTTTCGAAAAGTTCACATAATGATAGAAGATGATATCTTCATGTTCATATTTTTTTAAATACATTTATATCTTGCTTATCTCTCATCTATTTACGTTAAAAGTGAATGGTGCGACAGGAAAAATCTCTATTTTATAATGATAATAAACAAATACGCGCCTTCTTTATCAATTTTTAAATTCTCTATAATAAGAAATGATGTTTAAGCTGCAGCTCTCAAAAGATCGTTTTCTGAGAGGATAAACGATCGAGTAAGTTTTTGATGAGACATGAAAACGAAGAGAGAAAAGAGTTTTGTGTTAACCGCGGGGACATTTGGCGGACGTTTCGCCAAGCGCGGCTCTTGATAAAATGAACGCTTTAATCACTCCTCGATTATCCCTTCACGGATGAAATTTTAATTTACGATGCAATAAAGTTCCAAAGAGTCGTGCTCGCGCGTGCAAAATTCGCTCGCTTTATGCGCTCTCAATTTGAAAGTTTCAGTTTGACCGTTAAGCCCCCGGAGGGAAATGATGGGGCGGAGGACAGAAATTGGAGTGGGGGTAGAGAGGGGGGGGGGGGGAAAGGGGAAGGAAGAGGTGCTGGAACAAGAACTACGGAGGAAAGTGCGGAGTGGCGGGGAACATCGTATTAAATCGGAAGATTGGAATTCTAATTAATACTCGCGGATTATCGATAAAGGGGCACGAGGGAACGGGGCACGTTAAGGGGACGCAGGGAGGGAGGGAGGGAGGGAGGGATGGAGATGGCGGAACGATGACTCGTTCCGTTCGTTTCATCCTTCGCGCGTCTTCGACACTCGCCTTAATGTCTTCTCTAACCCACCCTCACAAATGGCACCGCCGTCGGAATAGATTATATCGTAATGAAAATCTTGACGTTTGACGTTCTGCAATTGATGACTTTATATTACCGTCCATTCATTGAATATCTCCCGTACCGATGTATATTACGTGTCAACGTTTCTTTGCAACAGACTGATTGGTGTAAAATGAATTTTCACAAGCTGAGTGATTATTTGCAGGAGCATTATTAAAGGAAATATTGAAAGCACGTGCTTCACACATCTACGGTCACGAATACCCGAGTTCTTTCGGTTGATTAATAGATACTTTCTGCATAACTGTAGAATCATATCCATCGTTAGTAAAATCATGATAATTAATTTTGTCCGTTTTTAATTTCTCGTTAATAATATTGCATGTACATATATTTTTTTTTTAAATCAAATGTTCTCTAATTATAAATCTGTTATCAAAATATATTACTATATAAAATACATGGGAGATACCAATCTGAAAAATCCACTATAATCACAAAAAAAAGGGCAAGATATCAAGATCTTTATTTGAATATGAGTTTTATATTTTATTTTAATCGCGCATGCTTCACACAAGCACGTTATACGTTCAATATGGATCGCTCTGAATATCTTTTTTTCACGCAGTTTACTCTGCCGCTACTATAATACAGGAAAATGCGACGTCACACGTGTCGTGAATTCTTTCCGCGGATGGAGCGCGCATTTGGCGACAGCTGTATATAATTGTGCGAAACGGATACGGGATTGTCGGAATGTGCCGTACGTCGCATATCCGAGAGAATTAGTTACGCGGGTGCGTTTTTGGTACGCACATTCCATTCTTCTTTTTTATCTCGTAGCATGCAACGAACGTCATGTCCTAAAAAGATAAATTATTAAATGAATTGTTTGAAACAAAATCAATAAATTGTTTCACGGGTTAACGAGTTGATGTCGCATATTTAATCGTACGCGATCGTAAAGATACTGCTTTGTTATTTACTCTAAATATATTTTGGCTATTATTATTAATAAACTTAATTTTACTATGGAATATATTGCTGATATTCCATTAAGTATTAATGTTATATACAAGAAAGAGAAAGGAAGATTTTTTTATTTCTCTCTCGAAGAGTTAAACGCATCGCACACTTTATCGCGAAGCTGCTCAGTTGCATAGACGTGAAAAACCGTCGGCGTTTCTCGCGCGGAAGATGAACCGTTTTCTCGCGTTGGGTATAATTTCCGCGTAATTCACTCACAGCCGCGAAGGGAATATTTACAAATGGGATTTAAATCCGGGAGACGATCGCGCACGATAGTCGCGAGCCGCGGAATAACGTTTGCCAGCGGAAGCGACAGCAACGGCGGCGAAGGGGGTGAATGGATGGAGACGCTTAAAGTGTAAATAGGAGACGACTCGCGCCAGACAAAGCGTTTTCTTGACCCCCTCCCTCTATATATTTCGCCTCCTCCTCATAGCTATAAAAGGGAAGGACATAGCCCTTTCACGGTTACTACGAGTCTGGGACTCTCGAATCGAGAGTCGGCGGAAGTGAAATCCTGAAATATTAATGTGACACTCAACCTTCGTCGTACGCCGATTCTTACCACCGGCTTCGTCTTCCTAGTTCTCATCGTCCGTGTTCTTTCTCTTTCTCCGAGATCGTACGACCGACGTTTGGCTTTTCTTTCTCCTCACGTCCGCCCTTGTGCCACCTTGTTGAATCATATACCACCCGCGTCGGCACGTTAGCCTGGCACGATTCGGAAAAACAGAATGTATATATATGTGTATATATATATATATATACACACTCACACACATATATACATTTACGTATAAAGGTTTTTTCCGTGAATATCAGTTTGCTTGATCAAGTAGAAAGAGCTTTAATATAACATCGTCGAAATTGATACATAAATGTGTACAATGAAAATGCATTGATGTAAAAATGTGCTTTTTACAGGAGCACATTATTTATAGCTTTTTCGCTTTTTTTTTTAATTTTAATGTTTCTTGTTCTAAACATGAGGAATAAACATGAATTTTGTTTTATTTAAATGCGACAGGTGGATAGTGCTGGTAAAGAGAGGGAATTTAATATATTTTTGTTATACATACTTGAAAAGCAGAGAAATATTTCACCGGCGCGTATATTAACAACTTTCCACACAATCGTAGATAGCAAAACATAGACTTCTCGTTTAGACGTATTGTAATTATGTGTGTATCCGACTATTTCGAAAAGTTATATCAGTTTAACCAGTGACTTTATTTAATCAGACAATATGTATTGTTTGTTATTATACGCAATATATCACAAAATTCCATGCTTTTGTCAGCCTTTATTAAATAGCTGAATAATTAATCTAATCTGTAAAATGTGTTACGTGTTTTCAACAAAAATTGATTTTATGATATTGTATTGAAAATTTACATTTATTTATTAAGTCATGAAGAGAAGGAATTTATTATGACACAAATCTGTTTAAGCACACATAATTAATTTTCGACACTACATCAATATATTCAAAAAAAAATTTTTTTTTGCTGTTCTCATTTTCCCGCATAGTGAGTTTTTGTTAAAAAAAAGATTAATAATTTATCTATTTATATCAAATTTATATATTTATTATTTATATTTTGAAATGTCATCCTTTGCAAAGCTACTGTACTGTAATCTACGCATCTCTTGATTGTATTATACATTACATCGCCTTGCCAACATACCGTGCATGATTAACCGCAATAATGAATATTTCCGCACTTATAAATGATGCAAGATACAATTAATTACGTGCCGCATAATTAATTAACTGTGACAATGCGGCCGATCTTTCTATATGGCAAACGACATATCTGCAGAATACACACATATTTATGCATAAAATTATATCGCATATAAATCGCGTTATTGCATTTATTTTTGACGACTTCTAACGGTATTGATATTGCGTTTTTTTCAGGAGGGCGAGAGGGGGTATTTGGAGGGACTCGCTTCGAGGTACGCGGATCTCTTCAGAACACATTACGGAGATGTTTTGGAACCGCTCGAGGAGTTACGTCGGCGAGAAACAAACGCTTCCGCCAGAATGCCCAACACTCAGCTCACCACCAGTCATTCACAGCCCATTTACGTGCCCGGGAAATACTCGGTAAGCAAAATCCCTCATATTCGCTTTTATTTGCCACCCTTCCCATTCCGTCAATTCTCTTTTTATTGCTTCCGCGGGGAGCATAATGCGGTTAAAGGATGACATACAGTATATAGTGGCTTGTGTCTATCGCCGCGATTTCTTCTTATTACTCCACTCCCCTGACACTTCGCCAAATTGCTTTCGAAGGGACAGAATTCGCGTGAGGAACACGTCCAGTTGATTCGATACGAGCGTTTGTGCCTTTTTCTGATGGATAGATACAATTTTGTTACGAGGAAAATTGTTAGAGGGAGACATAGACAATTGCGTGTCGATAAAATACGAACGTATTTATAAAATTGCGTTTTAACAGTTATTGCAACAAAGTATATAAGCGTGTACCGAATATTTAAGATAATGATTAATGATAACATGCAATTGATGAAAAGATTATATGAATCATATTAGGTTTACTAAATAACGTTTTAAATATTGTCGTCTTTTTCTGCAAGAGGCAGAAAAATATTTAAAAGTCTTTTTATATATTGAACGATGTACTTAACAAAAAAGAGATTTAGCGAAGAATGATTTACGGAAGCTCAAACACTTTGCATTTGTGGGTTCGTGGCCTCTATGAGTAACTTCCTAAAGTGCTTTAAGGCGATTAACCATGTAGACTCTATCGATCCCAGCTTAAATCGGTTATTGTTCGTTACCCCAGACTTTCTCCGCGTCTAATCGAGTTTTCAAGCGCAAGCAATCGATTGATGATTAAGGTCAAGCTCTTCTCCGAAGATCGATAGCATATCAATTTGGAAAATTAATAAAAATCACTCGCCTTCTGGAATATCGCGTTTTTATTAAACGTGAAAACGATTGTTTGATCGTCTTGCTTATAATTCAATTAACTGATTGTGAATACCATTTAATTTTCTACATCTCACGATATATTTTTATAATTTTTATATTATCAAAGTTTTATGTGTTCAAAAATTGCAAAAGCTTTGTAAATATTTAATCATATATATTAAAAAAATTAATGTTAAATTAACAATATTCGACAAAAATTTGATTCTGATTACAAAAATAAATCACTGTTTTTTTTTAAGTATATAATTGTCAAGATATTTTTATTGTACTAATAATTAATAATCTACAATGAAACCAAAATTTGATATGGATTTATTATTATATATAAAAAACATTCTATATAATCAGTACATTTTTTTTCTGGGAGGACGGGGTTTGTCGTCTCAAAAGACATGATTAGACTGACCCTTAAGTCCGCTTATACAATCTTTTTTCTCACAAAATTTCGTGGCACAACAATATTGTCTTCATTGTAACAAGTTCTTAATACTACTTCCGAGGCTTTTCCTACTTACGATGTAAATGGTAGTCCCGTACTGCTCCGCAAGCAAAACCCGCCGCCATGTATAAAGTAATGGAAAAGAGCGAACGTTCTTCATTTTTGTGCAGCCCTCGAGCTGTCTCAGCGACAAGGAGGAGGATGAAATCTATGGCTTCGGATACGGGGTCTTCAGCAGACAGATGCTCCAGCATCGGCAGCAGAAGCTCGCACTCGCCACACAAAACACGACTGCCGCCGTGACATCAGGTGGACCTCAGGCAACCTATCAAAGGTAAGAAGAAACTCATGCTGATATCTGTATATCCAGTATTGCAATAGTTTGTCCGCAAATATAATCTGATTCAAATAGATAGTAAAAAGCATTTTTAATCTATCTAAGAAAACTAAAATATAATCTATATATGAAGAAAATTGTTACTGCCTCTCTCCTTCTCTTGCTCTTTCTTTCTCTTTCTGTGCGTATGTGTGTATATATATATATGTGTGTAGGAGGGAAGGGAGAGGGTTAAAATAAGTGCATAAAAAATTAGTAATTGAATTACAAAGAATAATGCAATGATTAGGCATAATAATAATTTAGGGATCAGAAAAATCAGTAGAATAAGTCGAAATTAATCAGACAGAGTTTGCATTTAAAAATTTTTTTCCAAAACTTTAAGATTTGATTATCTAATTCTATTTATTCTTACAGATATGTATAATTTACTTTTTTCTATACATGTGTGTATGTATGTGTGCGTGTGTATACTAATATTTTAAATAATAAAAATTATTAATAAAATAAAAGAACTATTTACTATCTTATACTTGAATACGAACTATTTATCGCGCAAGAGAATATTAACGCGGCAGAATCCATTACTTGTTCGAATCACATCATTGATGCCCGACATGGGATATATTCATCGAATACTGCAAATCCGAGAAAACAGAACGATTTTCGCATTTGATGATTTAATTTGTATAGTCAGATAACACGCGCGTATATAGTGCACGGGAATAATGAAATATTAATGCTAATGTTTGATCCAGTTAATCCCAAAATTTGGGACATGTCGATTAATCAATCCTTCCTTAAAATTTAAATAAAAACTATTTATCGTAAATGTATCGTATAGGATGTCAAACTTCCGTGTTTATGAAGCGCAGATATTCTTGTGGAACGCTTAATATTCAATTTATACGAAAAGCAATATGACATGGTTGCTTTAAACGGACAGCACGGATATCAAATTCAAATTAGAATCTATCTCGCCAATTGGTCTATCAACGTGAAATCAATATTTTGTCGCTTTTTTTTTTTTTTTTTTTGAGTTTTTATAATTTGTAATCTTCTATATAACTTCAGAACTTGCAAGTTTTCAATTTTTATATCAATTCATTCTACTATCAATCCTAGCTTGCACATTGGTAGAGAGAAAAGATTTAAAGTAAAGATATCAGAATTCTAAATACATTGGAGATCCTTTATATTTAATGGTGTTCCCATTTTTGCGCACCTCTGCACAGGACAAGCGCTACTCGGCTTTCCGGACCGTTCGCAAAACACGACGCCACTGCGCGCCGCTCGCTGCCGCAGTCGCGCGCAGTCTGTTTATTATCCGTAATTGCCCATTGCTAACTGCTCTAACTGATCCGAAATACCATCTGCGTGCAGTCTCGCGCCGGCTGCTTGATATTTAATGGCTAATTAACCGACGAACCGAGGCAGCGAGAGCGCGTTTGGCCCGGTATTCTCGTGTACTTGCTCGACGATGCTGCGCCGCATCGTTGCTAGCAGGAGAAACTGAAAGGTTCGAGAAGGGTGCGAGGAGGGGAGAAGAATACCAAGACAGGAGAGAGAGAGAGAAAGTGGAAAGTGAGAGAGAAGGCATATCGCATTATTAAATTCCATTATCGCGCCGTGGCCATCGACTGTTTTCGTGCGAATAACCACGATGCTAAGCCCATGAAACTGCTCTCTCGCTCTTCTCGTTGCCGCGATGAGCACGCTTTGCGAATGAGTACGCTTTCACACGGACCGTATTGGCATTCTCGGTACTGTGTGACTCGGCTTTGAAATGACGTAGAATCTGAATCGAATACACCGGATCCTCTTTCAGAAAACCATAAATTCTCGCGACAATAATTTTCATAGAATTGTTGGAAATGGTTTTTATTATTATAAATAAAAAAAAGAATGATTTTTTAATCCATATTTTTAATTATAATTTAATTAAAAAGAAATGGTTACTCGCACTGATTTAAAATTGTGAGATGTATGTAAATATATAGCTATACAATAATGTTTGGATATTGACATGCTGGTACAAAATTATTGTTCAATCTAATAATGGCACTAATTTGCGGCGACCATAAAATTAATTGCTTGGAAATAACGATCAATCGAACGAAGCTTTTCGTGGATTTAATTGGCGTCCTGTTGCTGTAAATAACGAGAATCGAAAGTACAATGCTTTTCAATTGCTCTCTTAAATAATGAAGATCGGGAAGTACAATAAGCAAAATAAAAAATGACAGAAATAAATTAGCAGCCATATCAAGTGGTCAAATATTAAAAATTAATGAGAATAAATATAAGGAAATTTAAAAATTCATATGATTATGTCTGTATCTTTATCGACGTAATTGTTTATTGTCAGTAATATTAATTATATTCAATTATATATTTTATTAATTAATTGCTTTTCTTATCACAAAACACTTTACAATAAAGTTATCAAGGCAAAGAAAGGGATGAGAATAACAATAATTTTGCAGCGATAATCAGCGAATCCAATGTCATATTTTTATCGTGTATCGTTGGAAACTTATTTTCTTGCAAAAATTTCTGCGTTTCGAAGGACATTAGGCGGGGATTTTTAATGGGCTCATAAATATCATCGCGATGCTCGGCACGTTAATGCAACGAGCCGAGAGACCGCAGTCTCTGTTGCCCACGTACGCCAAAATAATTACCGACTTCGCGGTAATTTATCGCGGTGCTATAAAGCATGTACTGCCGTGGTATCGTTACATGGCAGACTGCGCGAAAAACATTGAAAAATAGTCGACGAGGTACACCTTTCGCCTTTCACGTTCCATGTTACAGCTTGACTTGTGATAGAAACAATTTCTAATAGATTCACCGCAGCTTCGATGACGATCTTCTTACTGGAATGTCGAACATCTGCTTTTTATTTTTCTTTCATCGCGTAATATTAGGGGCGGAATTCGGTGGATCCTTATTACGTCTACTATGTCTCGTAAACAAAAAGTTTTTTTAGAATATATATAACGAGAGATTTTTAATATTTCTTAATTATTTTTATTTTTTATTTTATTATTTATTATGTATGTTAAATTATATAAAAAAATTCTTAAATATTTAAATAAGATATAAATATACAGAAAAATATTTTCTCTCAATATTATATATGATAGAGAAAATAAATACAATACATATATTTCTGATATCATAAAATATAAAATGAAGAAGATGATAAAATATAATTTATAAAATTTCTCGTAATTCCCTCACTTGCGTGACTTAATTTCTTTTCCTTTCATTATTTTGCAATAATAAATATCTCTTCTGTGGGATCTTTGCCAGAGAAAGGAGATCCTGGGATAGCAATATCCTCTGCATCGATCTTGCATGCAACCGCTTTGATCCGTCTGAGCGAGAGAGGATCCATCGTGTCCGCCATCGCGTCGGGACGCGCGTCGAAGCGGCGAGACGATGATCGCGGAATTCATTAGCAACGCGGAGATGGATATCGCGTCCGATTGACGAATGGATCGCATGCATTAATTATACGCGGTTGCGCACACGGCCGGCCGTTTGTCACACGGTCGATGATGCGTTTAACGATTACCCGCCGATGATGCAACCGACCGGACCGGTCGCGCCGGCCGCGTCACGTCTTTCCACCGAGGGTATTTGCGCGCGCGAATGCAATGTCATTATCATAATGCAGTACCCCGTCCGGTTTTTCGAACGCGCGTGTTTTATTGTATCCCCCTTGTGGAATTCATTTACACACGACGTGCCGATCCGTATACGTAAACCACACGAGATAGATGCATTAAATTCTTTTGGATTTTTTATTTCTTCAAATTTTTATTTATTTTTTCTTTACACTTAATCCTAGAGTCCTAAGTATCGTTTCCATTAGTTACATCGAACCGGATCATCGTACGTTGGCGTATATCGCTTTATCGATAGGGCTGGAAATAATTTATAATGGAAAATTATTAATCGTGACTCCGGACGCAACGACGGATTGAACGGCTTAGCCGCGCGCTCTTCGTATTCGCGAAAATGGGCGTCGGAACATTCGCGCTATAAACAATCGCACGGAGCGTGGTCATAAATTAATAAACGGACAATAACGCGGCAAAGTAAAGCCTGACTGACGTGTTGACAGCCACGGCCGATGGTCGGTTTTGTCGTGTCGACGGCCAGGCAAGGTAATCCTATCGACTCGTCGGCACGTCGCGTCGCATCGCGCGCGCCAGAATGCGCGCGCTCGATTATCCGCGCTGCGAAACTCTCGACCTCGCGCGCCCGTCATTCCGCGTATAATCGCAGTTTAGTCCCTTTCCATATTCCGGCGCTTGCATCCGGTCGTCTACAATTGTTGGCCGTGTGCCGGCGCGTTTACGATCGATCGATCCCGTAGGACAAAACAGATTTTTCGATCACACCCTTCCGTCCGCCTTTCCCTCCTCTCTCTCCCTCTTCGCCGGATAAAGCTGTCGAATCACCACGTCGTTTTGCTTCTCATACACATGATTTCGTGCAGGTGTGTATTTACGCAGCGCCGAACACGGAACGATTTCGATGTGCAGCAGATTTGAATTCTGTGCTCATCCTGATTATTCGAATATTTTATTATCTTCATTGCGAAGCCGTTTGTCATTGTTATTAATATATTGAGGGCATAAAGGTAACAGTGTGTACGTATATATATGTAGAAAATTATTTTTATTATTATCGTTATAAAGAGAGAGAGAGAGAGAGAGCAAGCTTAAATAAATTCTACATTTTAATAAAAGACACATTTATCATTTTAATGCCTTAATTTTTTGACTACGAAATTCAGTGTAACATGCATTATTTCGATATTATTAAATGAGTTAAAACCACATTTGTAACCAGTTTATATCATTATAAGTTTGAATCTTTTGTCATTATCGTGCGCCATATAGATAGCATTCTAAATAGCATTAAAGCTAGATGCATATTTATTGCTTTTTTATACATGAAAGGAATACAATTATTAATAGTTACGTAATCTGGTAATATTAAATGTGGATTTTGCGGCAACGCAAATTTTATGAGAAATGCGCGATTATTTTTGTCAAACAAAAATTGCGAACTTTATTGAAATTTCAACGAGGAACATGTGCTTATGAATAACGACGGAAACTGCTATTCTCTCGTAAATTCATTCATTATTATAAATGTATCGCGCGTGATTATACTGGAATCACGTTAATGCAGCGAACCGGATACGTGCCGTTTCTATGCCCTTCTCGTCAACTGCACGCTGGGTATTCGATGTCAACCGTAGACGTGTCATAAAAATATTAAATTTAGTTTACAATTTAGTTTGGTACCATTGGTCATATTATTTTACGCACGTAAAATTAAACTTTTCAGTATATCTCTTTACATATATAAAAAAAATGTAAAATAAGTATAATTTTAAAATAAATATAAAATACGAGATTTACTTGAAACTCTTTTAGATTTTCAACTGCTTTAAATTTTGAAATAGCTTATGAAAAAAGTAATACAAGAATAATCACATGCATAGTCATAGCATTATATAAAAATGCAACATTAAATTAATTTATTAAATATATTACAACATAGTTTATTATAACGGTTTATTAAACATACATTTTATGTTAATATTTAAACTTTTGGATATTATTTTTGAGTTGAGAGAAACATTAAAAAGAATGAAAGAATATCGCAATAATATATAAGGAGAGTGTATAGTAATCGTAATAAAATTTCAAAAAGTCTCGAAAAAATTTTATTGCAACGCTTCCTTGATTTCTTCGAAACGCGCTGTAGCATTCCAAACATCTTATGTATTTTTCAATGTCTACCTACTGAAAGATTCGTGTGCAAGGAGCGAGAAATAACACGAGAGACGCGACGAGGACACTCGTGCTGGCTCCTTGGAAGAAATTTGCATATCCGAGTGGCAGCGAACAGGTTAAAAAGGTATAGAGCCTCGTGTTTTCCTACAGTTTTCAATCGCGTACGATAGACTATGTTACATCAGCTGACTTCGATCCCGCAGCTTCATCAGGATTCCCTGCGCGGGCGATGGTAACGTTCTACCATCCATTTATGTCGTGCCACTCGGAGCACGGCTCTTCCAACGCCTACTCATCGTAGTAATCATGACTCTTAACAGCCCTAAATCGATTGCTACTTGGCACACAGCTAGATTTGTCGTTACCTAAGAAAGAAGCAATCACTTCTTCCGTCTGGATGTTGTAAGTTGAACGAGAAAGCAAGCCCAATACAGTTGTACATTCGAACCGTGACAGACGTAATCGATTTTACGACGCTTAGGTCTCGACTAAATAAATGTTGGCTTTCTGTGAATGTTGACAGTCTCGTAAACTTAACTTTTTCCACATTTAATCGTTTAAAGAACGGCAATTTTCGCTTCTCTCACTTATATACGCTTTAGTAATCTGACTGTAAAAAGTCTCCAATTTTTTACAAAAATTTGTTACAAAGAATAGGCAATTATTCTTTTTTAATTTCGATTTTAATATCGGTCGAATATCCTTGGACGCAACGGATATTCTTTGTTTGTATTACGCTGCCGGTAGAATCTATTACGAATCCATTGAGGAGAAGAGGCCACTCAAGGTAATCGACTCGGGATAGTGGACCTCATAGTGGATACAGAGGAAGAGAGACCGCCTTGGACGGGAGTGGCCGTCTGACCGGAATTGCAACGCGCGCGGCGGTTTACCCGCCGAGATGTTAGCTTTTCGTCAAAGGATCCTATTAGTATGCGGTTAGTATTACGCCGCGCGGTGTATCAGGACACATTGAGACAACGACGCGCTATCTATTACCGATTCTCTGGCACGTGAACTATCGACCCCTTCGCCGTTCCCGCGGGCCATTCTGCCGCTCCCTCACCGCGGGGCGATTGAACGCGCATGTATGGGTATGTGTTTATGCCCGATGACATTTCTCGACTTCTCCGACGACGACGGTTTGCTTTGTGATCTCGATAGAATCGAGATCGACGAGATCAGCCAATAAGGCTATTAGCTTGTGCTCCCTGGCTCGACCCTTAACATTGGCTGGAAATCGCGCGCACATTCCGGCGTGATCTACCGTAAGAGATCGATCGCTCTTAAGCAGAGGATACTTGGAATACTTCGGTGAATACCATTATTTACGAAGACGCGATAGCTTCACGTGTCCCGAGATGCGTATCGGGATTCACGTGTATCTTTCCGTATTATCGAGTATAAGGAGGATCGCGTCGCCTTTTCTATCGCTACATCATGGAAATATTTTAATTACGCATTCAAAAATCATACACACAGAAAAATACATACTATATTTAACTAAATATTACTTGTTTCAACTATTTCAAAAGTTCATATATCCGCAAATCTATCATAAGTTCATCATAAGCATCAAATTTATTCAAAATGTATTCTGAATCCTAGTAAGTTTAATATTTCAATCAAGAATATTAAATTATCTAATTGAAAGAAATACACTAAATTTTTCTGATCTAATAAATTTTCTTACATTAAATTAACCACATCTGACTTTTCTTCGATAAAATTTTAAATAATAAATTTTTAATTTTATTATAATTTTCTTCAAAAGAAAATAATTACTTTTTTTTGAGTATATGATAATGAGTTTTTCTAAAATTTATGACAAGTCTATTTTAAGATTATTATTAAGAAAATATTTTTTAAAGATAACTGTTGCTTAAAAGAAGAAAAGTAAACTGAGTAATCATTTTTCTTAGCAATAGAATAATATTTTTCTGTGTGTAGAGAATAGCGAACAGTAACTTTGAATCATCTTATATACGATAGAGATAAAGAGGCGTTACAAGAGGCGTTTTATTAACTTTTTTTTATAACTTAATTATAATTGTCCTACTCTTTGCAATAGAATAAAATTGATTGATTGGTAAATCGATATTAAAGTGTTAACAAATAGGTATCCTACTGTGTCTTTTTCTCTATCTCTCGCTTCACTTGTCTCTTTGTACTTTCGCACGATTTTGAACACGCACACATTTGCATTGCGAAAATGGATTGTCGCGCGTACGACTGGGTTATCGGACGACTGTAATTGTTACTCAATTAATTACTGTTCCATGTTGCAAATCACTTTGATCTCTTGTTTCGTTCACGATAGTCGATATATGTAGAGAGAGAAGTGGGTAAAAAAAGAAAGGAATTGCGCAATCATTCACTGGACAAGGTATGGTCACGGAAACCGCGCATGTCGCCACGGGAAACTACATTAACGGCATAATAATTCCACAATTTTGTCATATGGAATTGCGCATTTGTTAAGCCGCACGTATAATATTACCTTTGATCATCAGTATATAATCTGTTGCCCGTAGGGTGGTCACATCTGAATGCATGAAACAGAATAATCTTTGTTTTTTCATTATCATGTATCGCGAGACATTATTTAAAAAACTGATTTCCGATCTCTTTCCGCTTTCGATACAAATCAAATCCATAAAAATCGTTTTCAATGCTACTCGTGTTATTCTCCAGAAGTAACAATTATTTTAAAATTACATATATATCTATCAGCATTAAGCCATTTAATAATTACCTTTATTTCTTTATCGCTCGTTTGTTTTCTGCTATCGCTTGTTTTCGCAGAAGATAATCCTCTAAAAGATACTCCGCAAGCAATTTACGTTAAATACTGCTGTTTTGTGCATTATACAAACGATTGTATTAAACTCTAACGAGAAGCCAAATCATACCGCTATAATACGCTATAATACGTATTACATACTAATTAAATTGAAATTAACTCGGCAAACGCTAGTAAATTCATTAACGATACTCATAATAATACTGAAATACGCGCGCCGGTTGATCAATTTCATATATCAAAGCATGTATTAAATCTGAACAAAACTAGTCACTCTATTACGTTCAACATCAATACTCGTAACTTTGATGCGATTATGTTTGCCCGAGAAACTCACGTGTTCCCATGTAGAACGACGAAGCATCGCTACGGGTAAAAACGAAATACATAGAGGCGAAGTAGAAGTGCTTGGTAGACGCCGGGCGGTCTGCCAAGCGGCGTCGTCCCTTTAATTGTCGGCATATTTTAACCGTAATTTTCTTCTGTTCCAGTTGTCTGAGCCCGAGATCTGCGTTCTTCTACGAGTTCCCGCCTAACGGTAAGTCGCACATAGACTTCGCAGGTTCATTTGTCTCTCGGCTTAAGATTTAAGAGGGGAAAACTCGAGCCTCTTCGTCGTGTTTTTCGTTTGCGAGAGGTAAAATTAGAATTTCGCGAATATTTTCGTTGCTAGTTATTCGTAATTATTAACATATATAGTTTTAATAATAAGCACTAAAAAAAGTTTCAGTTGTCTCATATATTATATTCGCAATTTTGACTTTTCGTAAAAGTAAATTACGTTTATATACAACAAACAATGACCACACAAGCACAGAGTCGTCGCGATTACATTCTTCCTTTTAATTTATCGATTTACTCGCAATATACGGATCATTTTACGAGAACACAGAGAGTAACTCCGTAATAGAGAAAACTATACCGAAGCTTACTAAAGCCGAACGAACTACATCAGAGATTTGAATGCAGTAGAAGGTTATTTAATGCATCGATCGTAGGGCTTTGCATGATGCATGCATTCCCGGGGCGAGCACGTGCATACGTGACGTGGACGCGATTTTCAAGAGGCGAAGCATCGCCTCTTTGTGTGCGCGTCCCTACCAATGAAATATATCTAAATGATCTAACAATGGGGACGACCATGAACGGACGATACCTTTCTACCTTCCTCAGTGTTGCGATGCGCACGTACTCACATCGTTATGCGAGAATGTGGGAGAATCTCGCCACGCGCCTTTGCGGATAACCGATCGCCAACATTAGCAAACAGCTGCAGTTGGGATCGCTCCAACAACATTGTTGTCTCGCGTCTCATCCGTTATACAAATCGGATAATGCCGAGTGCGCGTAGAACGGGTACTTTATAACCGGCATTTTCAAGCCGGGAGAAGATCGAAGTCCCTCGATAGCTTGACTTGTAGTTGTCCCGTAGCTCTTAAGCCTCTTAACCATCGTCAAGAATGAGATAAAGTTATTTGCAGATCTACTTACGGCGACGAAAAAGATATAGAGAAGCTTTCCATGCAAATTTGATATTCGCAGAAATAAAAATTTTATAGATTAGATAAGAATGACGGATACAACGATGTGAAGATGAATTTTAGTTTCTGTAATACTATATACTCGCTCCTTTATGTCGTAATACAACATTCCCGATCAATTTATACGCAACTACATCTGTTGTACAGTGGAAAAAAAATTTTCGAATGAATATTTACCACCATCTGATACCATCCATGTAATCGAGTCGTATATAAGAAATATTCGATGTGTTACAACTTGTATTACTTCGAGGCGCACCGTTCGGATCCACCACCGATTTTTGCCGATGAGATACGCGCTCGAGAAGCTAGTTATATTACTAGTGCACATGCAATCGGCCCCTCTGGAAGAGAAGAAGTAAAACCAAGATGCTACGTAGTGCGGTGGAATTTTTCGAGATATCGAAAAACACTTTAGAGATCCTTTATTGGAAAAGCGGCTGAGAGGGAGAAGGGCGCGACCGATCGCGGAATGCGAGGGGGAAGGAGGGAAAACTCGCGTTGATATTTCATTTCTATTGACTTCTACCATCACCCTCGTGCACGTTATACTCTTTCCACCTATGAATACGTAATTGAGATCTAGTTCTCTCTTTCTTTCTTCGTATATCTATTAATATATCTTGAGCCCTGTTTTTCGCTTTTGCCTTCTTTCTAAAAGCCTTCTTTTTTAAAAATGTTCGAGTTTTGATAATTGATGTCATTTAACACATGTGACTAATATATTTATTAGACATGTTTTATCTTGGTTCTCTCAATTTAAATTTTATTTTTTATTTTACTATAGAGAGAGTATGATTTATATGTATGTATCAAAGTTATTTTATTTGACAAAATATTTGTCGGTTGCAAATATTTATATAAAACATCGATATTGCGATTATCATTATCATGTTGCAAATTTTAATAATCTAACAATAAGTAATATACAAATGCCCTGCATTCGGAGAAAAATTCGCATCGCATAGGAATTAAGTGTTACTATGATTCCTATTATTTCCTCAAATTCCAAAATTCCGACGCGCTCGCATCCGATGACAAGACGTTGACACTTCTCGACCGTCTTCCGGCAGCAATGAGGGGCAGCTCGTGAAATTCTCGATTCCATCCCCCGCGTCTCTCCGCGGCAGAGATACTCCGTTGAATCGCGGGGACTAATCAGTTTAGGGTGGAAACGCACGAAGCGGCGCGCGCTTAACAGTAATTCCGTGTAAGAGGCGTCGATGCCGGATTGCTGCAGCACTTAGCAGTTGTCGCGTAGCACACAACGTAGTATACGGTGGGGACCGACTGAGCCAACCGAACCCAAACCCCCCAAACCTTGTGCGGGGTTGCCGAGAGATACGCAAATACCCTTGCGCTCTTGGTTGTGCTTGCTTGGCGAAACGCACGGACTGTGGGAGAGCAAGCCTGTTTGTCTGGACTGGAATCCAAGTAAGAGCCCGGGCGGCCAAGCAGATAGACAAGTTGAGCAAGTGCGCTTATCCCCGCATAACGCGTGCAACTGCATCCTGCTCTCCTCTCTGTTAGTAATGCGCGCATGCTATATCGCGCCCGGTATCCGTACCGGGATGAATGGTAATGAATGCATGGTACGTTTGTGCGCGCCGTATGATGAATTCGTCGAGATGTCAAGCGCGTAGCTTCGCGCTCTGAGATACGAATGGCCAATGATTGATATGTCCGAGGAATTTCTCTTTGGTATCCGTGTACTTGAAAATACATATCTCGAGAGAAGGCAATAATAATTGCTGACGCTTTATTCGGAGTTAAGAGTTACTGCGCAAAAATTTTTCTCACCGACGTTTACACAAGTAATTAATGATGGAATTATTGAATGAATTTCTTTTCTTATATAACATAATGAAATTGTTTAATATAATTTAACGTGATTATGTTTTGAGTTGAAAAAAGAGAAAGAAATTGCTACATTGCTTATGGTTTCTAGAACAATATTTACGGATTATTGTAACAAGATCAAACAAGTACATTGAATTTTCCGCGACGAAATGCATCGTCCATACGGATGGAATCCTGCTAGAATGATGCGTTTATCCTTCGTGCAAGTGCATTTCACCAACGTCACGTTCCGCTTACTGTGACTGTCGCATCGAAACCGATGATTGTGTGTTGTTGCACTGCTTGTGCCTCGAAGCCGCCGTGAAATTTCGTGTGTGCAACGAGAGAACTCCGGCTGTTCAAATAAGAAACAACGATGGAACTCGGATACGCGGGTATCCTTCGTATATCTTTTTTTCTTACAAACATGTTACTGGTACGACATTTATCAGGATAGTTATCTTAGCACTTTAATCCCGAATATGACATTAAATGGAAAATATTGAATTAACAGAGAAAGATTTTATATTGATTATATTTCTCGTTAATAATTTTTTTAGTTTAATTATATCTTTCTTGTGAGAAAGTCCAGTCTTTCCTTTTTATATAAAACATGATATTTAAATATTTTTTTAATGCGGGATATAATTTAAAATAATAATTATATAATGCAGTTAGAAGAGAAATTGATTTCAAGTGTAATTTAAAAACAAAATTATAAGGATACACATGTTGAAGAAAAACAAGATAAAAGAAAAGATGGCATAATGCGGTTAGAATTATATATGCAATTTACAGAATTTTGACATTTCCTTTTTGTCTTTTTTCTTAAAAGATGAAATAATTTTTGCAAAATCGTAATTAATAAATATCGATATATATTAGCAATTTTACATGCGCGTACAATATATTGGTTTTAAACAAGAAACCGGTTTGCCCAATGTGTTGGAAAGGTGGATATCGTGCGTAAATTGATAGTCGTTGCAAATTCAATTGCTGGAATGCTTACTCGGTGGATTGATTCCTTGGCCACTGATTGCTAAATACGCATCTGTGGGAAAGCAGATCTGGTCTGTCTGGATCAGAACTCCGATAGGGAAACCTCTGCGTTTGTGTATATCTCGCCGCGCATTGAATCGCACCAACATGCCGAGCTTTCATCTAAAACTCAACAGCGGCGATTGCGTTTGTATTCTATGACGTACGGTTAAATTCGTCGTGTCGTGTAAGTTTCGTGTAGTAGAACGACAACTTGCAGAGAACAAGGATCAGCGACTTTAAACGTGGATCAAGGAATAGATGCGAAACAAAATCAATCTATAGTTTCAAATAACTTTTTAAAATTTGAATTTTTCCATATAACAATACGGATTATGACATATAGATAAATTCGTGTACATTAAATCTTTTATGGAGTTCAACGACATCCATTTTTTTTTTTTTTTTTTTTTTTTTTTTTTTTTTTTTTTTTTTTTTTTTTTTTTTTTTTTTCGATCTTTGGAAACGATATTTTTTCCCAACTGAATTTGTTTTCGATTATTTTTCCCTCTCTTTTTATCATGAAGGATGTGCGATGATCACACAGTCCCCGGGTTTCCGTATAACGACGTGGTGAATTGCGACTTTATTTCGTCGTTTTTCGCGAAGTGAAGTCTGATCGAAAATACATTCGGCCGATGGCAAATGGAAAAAAAGAAGGCAACGGAACACGTTTTCTCGAACGACAAACCCAACGGCAAGGCTTTTTAACGCAATTGCTCTCTGACGGCCCGTGTCCTGGTTGTGTTTCCGTACGAGCAATTGAATCACTGTCGCCAATCAAGAGGAACTTTTGCGCAAAGAGGAAAAAGCGAGTCGCATGGCGCTCTGCAACGATTGCCGTAACGCGATTTGTCCATCGCGATTCGCGGCTCAGTTATTGTGCTTTTAGCGACGTTACCTTCGTCGATTGGTTTTTCATCTCGGATGACACGACACGAGGTATAATAATTTGGTGGAAAATGTAGCGATAAATAAAATATCGTTTTTGAGTACGTCCCGCTTCGTTCTCGTTGACGCGTACCGATCAAAGAATAAAGTGATATTATTACATATCTCAACGAAAATGAATAGACAGATTTTGTCGCCATTCAATCATTTTGGCAATTTCGATACTTTGATCGACGATATTTGATGGTTATATTACGTCGCGAGAGAAGCTATTCGTAAAAATAGTTTCATGGCGAGAGAAATTAAGCCCTCCGTATATGAAGGTAGAGTCGAGTCCTTTAACGTGATATAGGTGATAAAACGGCATAAGCTTAACTTTCTTAGTGGCACATCAATTGAATGATGAAGGTAATAAAAAGATACGAGTATATGCTTTTAACGCCATTATACTGCTTTATGGCTTATAGCGTTTCACCTTTGCGCAGAACTCGTAAAACAAAGTACCGCAAATAAGGAAACTTAGATAAATAGAGCAATTCGTGCGCGCGATTCTTCAACATATCTTAATATTCTTCTATTTACTGTATTTTTCATGACTTTACCGTTCGTTTGCTTACGAAATTTTTTTTTTATATATTTATTAAGAAATTTTTTGAAACTAAGAAAAAGAGATACTATATTTAAGAAAAATTTCTTATAAAATATATGTGTGGAGAAAAAGAGAATTTGGTGAAATATTGAAGAAACTTTAGGAACAAAAATATAAAAGTATTGAAATTTGTTTTTCTTTTTTCTTATATTCTTTTGTTAAAGTTCTGTAATAAATATCTTTAATCTTATAATAAAGAATTTCAGTATTGTCAAATCTTTTTTAAAGATATTAGAAAATAAATAAAACTTGGTGAAATTTATTAATTTGGAAAATTTGCAGAAATTGTAATTCATATTTAAAAAGTGATAATACAAATATTAATATTTATGAAAATACAAAAGTATCGAAAACTTTAGCGTCTACTGTTTATTGTACACGGAATTAATTATCATATTTATTCATTGGAATATGTCTAGACGATGCGATCAATTCCTCCACGAAATGACCAAGCTATATTCGACGAATTCACGGTGTTTCATAGATGCGTGCACGTAGCTGGAAGTGAAATATTCTATTCAAGCTCGACCTACCCTACTCCCTTCGCAAAGTCATGGAGTGACGTTTGGACGAGGCGATGCGCTCGTTGCGAGGACGGCGGAAATTAATAACTTCGATACATTCCTAATGGCCGTTTCCGCCAACAGCTACTCTCGAGGCCGCGCTTTTCAGGACGTCGTGTCGCGTAAAAGCCCCCGCGGACGTTACCGTTGAAACGTCTCTATTTCAAATGCCGCGAGGGGAAATATAACATCATAAATCATCGCGCCCCAAATGCTTTACCGGGGCACGCCGGTAGGGAATGCGTTAATCTAAGAAAGATTGACGTCCGGCTTTCCTACAAACGGGATATAAAGCGACACGACGACGCTTCGTTTCGCGTCGACCGCTCTACACGATCATTTCTCTGTTACGACTGATAAACAAATTAATTTCTACGTATCTTAAAATAAGTAGTGATTTGAGCACGAAAACATCTCGTTACAGAAGAAATAGACTGTGATTATATACTAACGATATGAAAGATATTAATAGATGTTACATTAAATATTGCACAAAGTGAAACGAGCATTTTCATAATCGCACTACAGCTGTTATTTCTCAACGCAGATGTTCGCAATACGCGGCTACAATTTGCAGCTAATCGACACTCATTGCAATGCCCGATAGCTGCCTTACCGTTGAACATTGACCGTCATCCAGTGCACAGGATGCAACGGAATGCAATCGAATTATCGTGAGCTCATCACCGGCATTTCTCTTCCGACTAGTGCGCAATGTCCCTTGTCTCTCGCCCACTCTCGGTCGTTCTCTCCCATTAAACAATACCTTTATGCAAATCATCCCGGCTTAATTGCGACTGCTTTGCATGCGTGGGTTATCCGCGTGACAATCATGGTATCGCGATCGCCAATAGTATCGTTCGCGGCCACAGGAGCCTACCCATGTCGTTTCCCATGCCGTCTACCGTACGTGGTATACAATGGGTTTTGTACGAGGCGTACGAAGAATCCTGATAGTTATATCCGCGACATTATAACAAAACATTCTCATTATTCCGTCATCCGCATTCCTGGCTTCTTCAGAAACGCAGTATTATTATTGTCATTACGCGTCTCTCTAGAAATTCGGTACGCGTATTGTTCGGCGCGTAACGATTTAATTTCATATGAGAAGGGGGACGGCCCGAGTGGAATTTATCCTTTACAGCGTTTACCGAGCGCAGAGAACAATTTCGAATGAAAAAAAGTAATAGCTTCCTTTCTAAAGCGTATACAATTAAGATACGATCATGGATCGTAATCTCGTTCCTGACAGCGTCACGCGTGGACAATACTTGCATGAAAAACATTCAGAGATAATGGGACGTTGTAGTAAAGAATTGGCCATAAGATAAGAGTGGAAAAAGGCGATATGTAATATATATATATATATATATATGCGATAAGATAATATATATACATACATACACGTCATAAGATGATATGTAGCTAAATAATTTGTCAAATAGTGGCTCAGATTTTGCTATAAAAAAACAAAAATAATTTTATTGCAATAATTATTTTATTAAATATTTTATCAAATGTAAACAAGTTTTTATTAATCTTTGTGTAAGACTCGAACATAATGACGTTTGCATTATTTTTTTGAGAAATTCCGCGGTGAGATTTTTCTACCCCTACACAGATAATAAACGTTCCGCCTCCTAATTAAAATAGCAAACACAGGAGTGGATTACACGAAAAGAGCGCAGCAATGAAAAATAATCGCGGCGCAATCGCTCGCACCTCCGCACGTCGTCGGAACCCCTTTGCAACAGCACGCAAAGGGTCTCGCATACCGAATCTCCGCGCCACCCTCTTCTCAATGTGCGCGCCGGCCGTCGCGAAAAGAAACGAGCACGGTCTGATACTTTTGTGTACGCACCACTCTCCCGTCACGATGTAGCCATGGTAACACGGCATAGGCAGAATTCCGGGGCGGCAAAAGCGTGACGAAGTAAGGAAGAATAGACAATGATGACGCGCCGGGTCGCGCACGGACGACGATGGGCCTCTCGACGTGACTCTCGACACATACACGGAGACCGCAAGTGAGATCGCTCGTTGCACGCGACATCCGTGTGCCTTGGAGCTCATCCAGTTTTCGCACCCCGCTTTCCCGTCTCCGTCCATGTGGGAGACTCGAGTCCCCGGTGTATTCTTTAGATGCTGCATCGCTTATCTCGCCACCTTGCCGCCGCTTTTGGACTGGTATAAACATATCGCAATGAGTAATTGTCTGTCAAAATTGATACGCATCTCGTTTCAATGCCGGTTGATCCAGGAACTCGGGGTTATAATGTGCCAAGTCTCACGCATGAGAAAAAATTCTACATGAGACTTTTAATTATTTGTTTACTGACGTATTTCTTTATAAGCTTCAATGCGATAAACTTAACATCAAAAGTAAATAGTAAGATAAGAAATTTTAGCGCAAAAGGAAAGTTGCAGAAAATAATATCAAATCTTATTAATAGCCGTATTAATAAGATTTGATAATTAATTTGTGTTATCTGATTTGATTTAAATTCATCAACAGCATGTTGATGAATTATACCTGAAATGTATTTCAATGCAATTTGCATGTAAAATCCGTTAAAATGCGAGAGGAATTTTGTACTGTTATAAAAAATTTTGAAGTATGATTTATACAAATACTTCTAATTTCTAAATGGATTTCTATCATTTTGTTGAAGAATTAATTACGAACGAATTAAGAATTAAGAACGATATTCTTTGTATACTGACCGAGAGAGAATAAACTTCGGAGGAGAACTTTTAACTTGCTCTACCATCAACTTTGACCGAAAAAGTTTATGTTGAGACACCATTTACTTGCATATCTTGGAGCGCATCCAACTTTTGTAACCTTCACGTGTCCCCTCTTTATTTTTATAACATTTAAATCGTTGAGATCGTCTCTCGTAATCTCGCTTAACATTGATTTCTTCGACATTGGTTAACGTTAATTTTTATTTAATTTATGTTACTCTTGTTTTTGTTTGTTATTAAAATTATAATCGTCATTAAAAAAAATATTTAGTAAAACTATAACGGTAATCGCGAAACGCAGCAAGGGGAAATAGTAGTATTGACTTTTTCTCGTTCAAGTAAAACAGTGACGTGGTCTGAAATTGAAAACGATCTGTTAACCGAGGCACCGTTAAATCGATACAGGAAATAATAAAGAGGATATACTATAGACCTTTTTAAAACAAATGCAGATGTTAATTGGACATCCATGCAATTACTGCTTATTGTCGACCCATCAAGCTCTCTCAATTGATACGATCATATAATTGCTTGTTAGAATGTACAGTGAATCTACTTTTATAACACGGCACACGTTATTTTATTATTACACACAACGGATGAATATTTCCAGCGCGGAGAGTACCGGATTTAAATCGGGCTTCATTTAACTTAACGATATTGATCAAATATTTTTACTGATTACAACGGTATAATTAATTATTCACTTCTCGGGTCGGCTCCGCCACGTTCCGATACGAACAATATCGGTTGAGTGAAAAATGGATTGCCCGATAATATCAGCATTCTCTTGCCATTTATCTCGACCGGTTCATTTATTTGACGCCGTAAAAAATAGTGAACTTTAAAACCGATATTGACTCAACTCCGTCGCCAACTATAGAGACCGCGCCGTGAAAAGGACACACTATAAACCGTGAAGATTACTTCTTCAATATTCATGTACTTCTGTCATTACCATAGAATTACCTCTAAAACCAGTCGCTCGATTCTCCCGGGAAGGAAAGGTAGGCTCCGAATAATTCATTTCAACATTGATATCTATGCAAGTCGTATACTGGCGAGTGTGCGTGAAACCAACTCGGCGATATAACTAATATATTCGTTTCTATATAAAAAAATATTTGTGAAACTTAAACTTTGGGCTTTTAAGTGTCAAATAGATGCACAATTTATTTTTAATTAATTTTATCAATTCTTTAAAGTCATGTATATATAATTAATATATGCCTTGTTATTTTTTTTTTCGTTTAGTTATCTCTTTCTTTTTTGGAAATTTTATTATCAGTTTTAATTCGCGCGAAAGTTTACCATTCATTCCTGGTCGTACATTTCTCAAAGTTACTCTACATCGACGATAATCGATCAATCGTTTTTCTCGGCTATTGTAGATCTCGTTTTTGGCGAGTTTTGCTCACTAAAAGATCTCGCGCTGAATCACGTTTCTCGGAGAATCGGCAGAGACAGGGAGAACAGCGCCTCGGGCTTAGATAGAGAAGCGCTTCGAAACGAAGTAAATTGTCGAGGAGGACGAAGAGAAAGGAGAAGAGGAATGCCATTACTCCGCCCGCGAAGCCGAACTCGGCGCCTGCGAGGAGTCGGAAGGAGGCGTCGAAGATGGGACAGGTGCAGTGGGGAAAGAGAGGGAAGAAAGTGGATTTTAATACCGCTTATTTTATTCATGCTTATAACCCTGGCTTTTGCCCGCTAAGGATTTTCATAATAACGGGCTTGTCCTCCCTCTACTGCCGAGGATCCGCGGGCGTTATAGGCGAGAGGTAGTCGGTGTCGAGCTTACGAAAATTCTCCCATGCTCCTGAAAGCGGAATTACGCCTGCGGCTTTTATACAAATGCAATACTTCCACATATTTTCTTTCTTAGATACGAATAAAGGACATGATAATGTGAAAAATGCAATATATGAAATGATAAAAATAGAATTTAAAAAGAAAAATCATCGGTCTCTATATACTTTATATTCTTTTTAATGAAGATATGAGAAATTACCGATGATTATAAATTTTTGTCCAAACGCGCGTTAGGTAAAATTTTTAGTTATCGCGGAACAGCCATTTGCCAGATGCTTGACAGCATCACGTACATCTTATAGAATCTTGCTATTCCAAAGTAGTTTGCGTTTGCGAGATTTTACTGGCCTCTCGAGGGCCCGCGAACATTGTCTTTCCACTATGTAAGTATGCTCTACTGTCGGATTGCGCCGACTCCATCCCTCTCTGAAAATCGAATTTGGCACGCTGGTGGCACTTCTTCTCCGACATTTCACTTCCGGGTCCCAACAAACGTTTCCCCAAGCCGCATCCCGACTTTATTATGCGCGTCACACGCGAGGCACTCCGCAGTCACTTTCCGGCCGCGAACTTCCGATTTTTCTGGCCATAACTCGGGTGTGTAAACCTGAGCTTGCAGAATACGTAAAGCGCTTCTTGACCCCGACGTCTCCTTTTTACGCGGTCGAGGCTAGAGGGGAGAGAACGTTAACTTCTCTCCCACTCTCTCGCGAAAAGTTTTCGCCCCCTGTTGTCTTTCGCTCCTTCGTTCTTCTTCTCTTCATCCACTCGCGCGTCGGGCTTTCTCGTTCGCGTTGCTCTAAAACAATTCACGAAGGAGCGAAGAAGTTTCGCCCGGACGCATACCAGACAGCGAGAGCGAGAGGGGAAACGAAGAGCGAGGAAGTATGATGGGAAGATGGGGTAGAAAATCGCAGACTTTAATAACGCGTTTCCGCCGGCACGTGAAATTCTTCTCGCGTTGAGGTACAATGCGGAAAATCGAGAACACCCCGCCGCGGAAAAGGGCGCACGAAACTCTCCTCGTAATTTACGGGGAAACGTGCCGGGAGTCGAAAACCGGGCAAATATCATTGCCCGCTTCTTTTTCCCCAGTGGTCCAGTTATAATCAAGGGTACCCTCACGAGGAACCAATTGAATTTGTCGGCAACCGCCCGCACTATTCCCGCCGCCTCTCGCGAAGAACTAATTATTAGACCGCGGAGTTTCAGTTACACGTGCGCTCTATCTGAACTTTTATCATCGAGCAACGTAAAGCTAATTGAAAATGGCCGAACGATATGTTTATCTTAATCAAGCAACCAATGGGCATTTTTTGTCATGTGTTAACTTTTTATTTCCTGTATGCTGTAAAGTTTTAAGATGATTGTCCAAATTCTTATAAGCTTTTAGGAGAGACAGAAGTTTTCGAGCCCATTCCGTTATTTTAATCAAATATTTATTAATTCGAAGAGCAATATATTTTTCTTATCGTGAATCGCAATCTAAGTACAACGCGAATTATTATATAGATCAATTTAATAACTCAATTCTGCATATATATTAGATGTTTATACATTTATAAGAATTTTTTCATCAAAGAAAATATGTTTCATCTTTCACATTTTTTCTTCGACAAGTTCGTGCAACTTTATTAAAAAAGAATACGGAGAAAAATAAATTATATCTTAAAAAGAGAGTAGGGTGAAAAGAGATTATATGCGTTGACATTTAAATCCATGTGGTCGGGGATGAATCCGCTACCAGCGCGTGGGGCCAAAGCGAAAGACGTTCCGGGACGAAATCTCAGGGATTGGATAATTTTTCGTGTCCACCTTCGCGTAAGCTCCGGGGGTACGTACTTACAATCTAGAGTACGTCGAGAGGACAAAGACGGAGAGGCAGCGGCGTATAAAATGGGCGAGGAAGAATCGGGCAGGCGTGTAGAGGGTGTCGCGCGGATGCAGCCGGCTGTAACGTAACCGAGTCTGGCGCCGTATTTGTCTTTTGGTGCAGCTATTTTCCCCATATCTCTCTTTGCTCTTCCTTTACTCCTTCCGTCTCTTTCTCGTTTTCCTTTATCTTTCGGCATCGCCGCCGGAACAGCATGCAAAGGCATTTTCGTCTGTGCGCACAAATACTGACAATGGGAGTAATTTCTGAGGTGTTGTTACAATCAGAGTTAATTATGGTCGGAAAATTGTTGACGTTGGAAAGCTTGAGTGTTATGATAAATAAAAAATTGTTAAATGATATACGCATTTCCGCAGACATATATAAATATAAATTATTTTTTATAACTAGATTTTTATTTTTTTAGATAAATAAAATGCGGTGTAAATTAATCAATATTCAAGAATTGAGAAGGAGATATAG
>NW_021850624.1:319286-341667 GCF_003651465.1 Formica exsecta
ATATTGAGAAAGAAATATATATATATATATTATATTATTAATAGAATATCCCCCATTATTTTTGAAAAATTAACGAATATATTTTTTTAAAGTGACAACTTTGGTAAAAATAATTTTGTCAACAGATGAAAATCTCAACATTTCC
Source organism: Formica exsecta (assembly GCF_003651465.1). Classification (NCBI taxonomy): domain Eukaryota; kingdom Metazoa; phylum Arthropoda; class Insecta; order Hymenoptera; family Formicidae; genus Formica; species Formica exsecta. The sequence continues at coordinate 319,432 of NW_021850624.1, forward strand.
TTCTTCTATCTCTCTCTTTTTCTTTATCTTTCCAAGATCCTTTCGTTCTTCTCTCAATTTTCCCGACAGCCCGTCAGCTGTTATCTTCTCGGCACCGAACTTTGTCGATAGTGGGAATACTCGTATCGATGTAGGCAAAGATGGATGCAAAGATGTAGGCAAAGATGGCGCACAAACGTCGACGTTGACTGCTTAAGTAGATGCGTGGTGAACGATTATTCCGAAATGTTTCGCGAAATATCGCGCTACCTCTGTTGGCTCGCAGCATTTAATTCAAGAGCGTAGGGTTTTTATCACGGAGCAAGAGAGGTATATTAGACGCTTTTTGTACGCGTTCCTCTCTCACGTGCGCGCGCCCCTAAGTACCGCTCGAACTTGGTTTTGGAGCGGGTGCCGACAACGATGAAGAGGGCGAAATCGGCCTGGCCGTTTTATCGCGGCTCGCCGCTGAGCAAGCAGGGACTCCATCTCTCACGCAACTTCAGGATTTGATGCATGTGCCGCCGGAACATTTGTTCGATCCCCCTCGAGTCTTCCCCGTTCTCTCCGCCGTTTCTCTCCTCTCGGGCGCTTCTCCCCTCCGGCTTGCTCTTTCCTCTCTCCTCCAGTGTCTTCCTTTCTCTCGAATTTCTTCCTCCGTCGCGTCCTGTTCCGCGTACCCCGCGTCACGGTTCCCGCGAGAGTATTGGACCTTCCGTCTCCACGGTAGGCAGGTTTATTTTTATTCCATACGATTCATTCGATTGAACATGACTTGTGGTTACAGCCCCGGCGATATATTTCCGATATTACGGGACGACATTCCAACTCTCGTGGTCCCGCGAGTCTCTTGTATTCTTTGCCCATATCGCTCGTCCGCCCCTTTCCCCGCGCTCGCTCTCTCGACTACCGCCGACCGCGGTAAAATACGTACGATCCTCTCTAGAATAATAGCGGCTTCCGGGGAATTCATGGGTGTACCCCATCCGCGGCGTTAGCGCGGGGGCGATGGGGTCGTTGCAGCTGGTTCGATTTCAGAAATTAGCCCCCGGTATTTCCGGCGCCTCGTGGAAACCCTTTTGTCGGGTGAGGGTCGTCCGGCGGAAGACGGATGCTGCCGCGTGGTGATCCGTTAACCCACATACGGAGATGCACTTGAGCGCAGGAAGCCCTTGTTAGTAACTTGTCTTAATTGCGGCCGTGAGTAATTGCGGCCGTAGAGGAGCCAAATCCATTTTCGTGAAAGTGGCAGGCAATTGATTCTTGATGTGTACATCACTTTCTGATATTAATTATCAGTTTATCGCGCTTGGAGCATTTTAATTAATTTTGATATTGATATCAAATGTCGAATCTATTATACTACAAAATATTGGGAGACAGAAATGTCCGACATAACATGCCCGCAATGGACACGGTGTAAGATCAATTTAAAGAAACTAAAGTCTCATTTAATGCTTGTCACGTTAATAATAAAATTTTCGCAGACGATGCAATATCATTATTACTGAAATGTATTCGTAAAATGCGGACCGTAATAATTGCGCGACAACGTTAATTCATTTCTCTTCTCGCACGAATAATTTTCTATGTAAATACGCGCGCATACATAATAGTCTCTCTCTCCCTTTCTCCCATCCCTATCTCCTCTTGCCGCGGCCCTCTAATTAACACGTTACGCTGTCCTAACGCGTCGCTTCCCCCGAAATCGATATAGCGCGGCATTAATTATTGCTTTACGATGGTCCTTGATTAAATCACGATATCGCTGGTTAGCGTCGACTTGGATGTCGTAACCAATAGTCGTACCCATCCGGTAAACACTTTGCCGTACGCGCGCGTTTCGTCGGGGAAAATTCAGTTTCCCGTTCGCGCATTAACTTCATTTTGTAATATCATCGCTATCGGGACATTGCGCGGCTAACGATACTGTCGTAATTGCGCGTGCCACGATATAACTAGATACTCAGTAACGATCTCAACGACGTTAATATCTTTTATTGGTTTTCCTGCAAAATGTTTTTTTGTAAATATAGGCGTACCGTTTGCCTTTAATTTGAATGAAGGGGCGCCCGAAAAAACGCTGCGAACGCAAAATTTATTAGATGATTGTTTTAACGGAAAGAAAATTGAAAAGTAGGAAATTAATAAACGACAAACACAAAGTAAAGAGAATTTCTCTATATAATGATAAAATTATTAGTTTATACAAAATAAATTGTGTATCATTATATAAAAATTTTTTATTACAAATTTAATACAAAATTTATAGTCATTACTATAATTAAGATTTTGTAGATTATAATGCTAAGGATTTATTTCACGGCATCAATTTATCGATTTTTTTTACTTATTGATAAATTTTAAAAATATTCAACGGAATATCCAGTTTTAATTAATACTATTTTGATGATAACCGTTCGATTGAAAATTCAATAATTCATTTTAGCTAATACCCAAAAGTCGTAAAGGTTACTAATTAAGTCGCGCTATGTCATTGTTAATTAACTGATGTGTTGGCATTATACAATATAATAACCGTCGTTGTGTGTGGGAGCAATCAGACAACTAACAGCAAATTTGAATTATTAGTTAATGAATAGCAATATTGCGGAAACTCCCGTTTCATTCGATTATTTCCGAGATTGGTAGTGGCTCGTGGCATAGTGATTCACTATTTAAAGTGGAGACTTCAGAAAGGTTCTTACGTTAAATGGCACAAATAAAATCCATTCTGATCCGATTTAATTCGCGAGTGCCGGCCACTGTTAAAGAATGACATAGCGAATGTGATTAACAAAAATTACGAATCAATGAATATGATTGATAATCATCTTAAAAAGTCTAATATGTATTAGTGTGTATTTATGAAAGATTGTTTGTATCGATTTTCTAACTATCTCATCACTTATAAACGGATTGCACAGTATTCGTTTAATGAATGAGAATTTATGTGAGAACTTAAAATTGTGCTCGTAATTTATGCACAAAAAATAATCGGAGCCTTTCCATTTTGGTCTTTGATCTGATTTCGAAGCACTTATACTGGCGGAGCAGCGCTCTTAGAATAATCGATTCTAATGGGAAAAGAAAATTCTTTCAAATGATTCAAGAAGCATTTTAATAAAATTGATAGATTTCCAATTGTTATAATTAGGAAATTGAATATAACGTACGCATAATGGTTTAACAAAAATAGGAAAGAAACTCTGACTCTTTATTTTCTTTCGATTTGATTCTTATATGTCTTTTATAATCCGCGTAAAATTTAAAAAATAAAGCGAAATATTCGAAAACAGAGATTTCAAAACAGATTTAAATTTTAATTCTGCTAAATATGCCTCTGATGTGTTCCGATAATATATTTGATAAAATCTTTTTCATCTTCTCTACCGTGTCAAACATAATGTTGATTTTGTTTGTGTGAGAATTGAAATAATCGGAAAATAAATTTTGATTTGCGTTTATGATTGTCCGCTCTTGATCAGTTACACTCAAAAATTTTAATTAAATCGGCAATACGCTTTTAAAATATATTAGTGAAATCTGCCGATTTAAATTGTAAAAAAATAATTCTTTAATCTGATATACATAGTATCACAAAAAACGAGAGACTGAAATAAATAAACAATTCAGATCAATGAATAATTATAATGCGTAATAATCGAGAAAATATATATTCGCCTCTGCAGAGGTGGAGGTATCCTATTATGCATTAAACCCATATAATATTCCATTATTGGTTTGAGAACTTGCCCTTTAATAATTCATTCCGATTCGCTGTTGTTACAGAACAGGGACAAAATACGAGTAAGAAAAAGACGACATTTTCAAGGCTATTACGAGGATTGAAGACCCATAGGAAAGAGAAACAAGGCCAACAAACTCAAGGCTCTCCCAGGCACGGTCGCGCAAGGATGGGCGTTCCTCAAAGGGTAAGTGTATACCCACATAATATATTAAAGACACTAGGTATGAAAAAATAACGATGACATCTCGTCAGGCCAATCATTGAATTTGGCATGAGTAAAAAATTAAAATATCGCACTAACGGGACCGATGCTCGGAATGCACAATTTTTGAAATTTCCCAAAGCTCTCAATTTTTCTCTTTTTCCTCTTTTTTTTTTTTTTTTATCAGCACATTTGTCATACCATATGTACGCACTCCAGGGAGTGCGGCAAACGAGATAAAATTGCATTTTGCTTCACCGTTGCATTCGTTTTGATCATCGCGTAAAGAACTTTTTCAAAGGCGAGTTTGCGCGCGTAACCGGAAAGCGCTATTTAATTATACTTCGCAGATCTACTTGATATTTTCGCGGATATAAACGCGTAAATCTATGTCACGTAATTGCGTGACTGTACGACATTATCGTGTAAAATGTTGAAGTTCCTGCGAGCTCTTTCGACGACGAAATATTAAACTTCACGCGGTGCTCTTCGACGAGAATGCAGGATAATTTCCATCGCCGTTACTTCCGCTGGCGCTTTTATTAAACACGTCCAACCGGCAGCGAACTGCCACACGAGAATGACGGAATTCGGAGGTTCTCGTCCATCTATTTACTATGCATGCCTGTTTTTCGGTACGCTGGAGAGCACTTTTCTCTTTTTTTCTTTCTCTTTCTCTCGTCACTCTGAAAAGTCACTGTCCGACGCGGTATCACTCGTTTTTCATGTGAATTGCACCACTCAGTGGCCAAATGCTCAGCTTTAATATGCGCGTTAATGGCGATTCGTTTTTTCGCCATTAAGCTGCCCTGTGTAGATTGCTGAGTATAATGTGTGTGTGTGTGTGTGTGTGAATAAATATATATGACATACGATATAAAATGAAATAATCTATAACTAAATCAGAATAATACTTCTGCTGTTCTCTTCTATTCTTCTTGTCTCAAGTTTAATATAATATTTAGAATAAAAATCAAAAAATTATAAAATTTAAAATTTATTCTAGACTTTAATTTTAGCAAAGAAAATTGCAAGAGTAGAAGGTACTTGAATCGCTTTCGCATAGTTTTGCATTATCTTCTTCAAGAATTGAACATAAGAGCAAGAGATTATCATAAGAAAATTTATTTATTGATCAATTTCTATTCTAAGTCACCGTTTCACATTGATTATCTGATTGTATTTGAAAACTACATAACGTGTATTAAATCATTAACATTGATAAAATTGATTGGGAAAAAGAGAGAAAAAGAGATACACGATAATTATATTCTCGTAAATTAATATTGGAAAATTTATATCTACTAGAAAATATTGCAGACAAATTTTATACTAAATAGCAACCAATATCAAAATAACTTGTATTAATTTATCCATCGATACATCTGTTAATTTATAAACCACTATGATCGTAATGTTTACATCTCCGTATATCGATTTGTAAAACTGCGAGTTTAAAACGAACATTATATTTCATTTTTATTTGCCGAGAAATTCTCATCCTACGCATTAATCCGAGCAATGAAGATCGCGGTAGGTAGGTAACAACCGCAGCTCGTTTATTTCCCTGGCGCATTCTCATATTTCGTTCGACGAAATGTTTTTCATCGAATATCGCGAAAATGTATCCAATTAAAAAAACTGCCGTTAATCGTTTTGCGCCGCATTCTATAGGATGTAACGATTATCGATTTGCTGTTCACCATGATATGGTATTTTGACCGCTCTCCCCTTTGACGATCTCGGTAAACCCCAATAGGAGCACGATGCAACAAATCGCAATTAACAGATATTCACGAAAATCAATAATATCGCTCGTTTTTATACAATTCTATTATTTTATCATGCAAAAGAGAGAGGTTTCCCAAAAATTTCATTTAATGTTTTTTTTTTCATTAATCTCTGTTATATCGGCATGAATAATACAGCCTCAGTTTGTGAAATTGTCATAATAAGCTACGATTATATTCTCACAAGCGGCCCACTTTCGAATTGCTGTATAATTCGTATAGTATCGAGTATGACACCAATTGTGTGCTACCTCGTGAAATAATTACGACTGACTTCTCTATTTTGCAACCGCACAGGTCATCGAAATAATTATGCTCGTATTATAATAAATCTTCCATCTGTGAATGGCGCGAGATATTATTTAATAGCAATTATGTACATACACATATATGTACGGATGCAAACATTGAATTCGAATCGGTCGCGAACCGAGAGAATGAAAATAACGCAACTCGACACGTGGGAAATTCAGGTTATACATTTTCAACGCAAAAGGAAAGAGGGGCTCCATGCATCCGTAAGTGCTGCTGAAGAAGTAAAGACACCTAAGATTTCCCATGTGTCGCCAATTTGTTAACCTGCGTCGACGACTCCGTCGTCCCATGGGATCCCACCGTCGCCAGCGCATCTAATTTTATCCGTGGATTAGTCGCCCGATATGTATATATGTTCCGAGATATCACGGAATAAGCTCGGGGACTGCGATTCATATCTAAGAGTAGACACTGAGTCGCATGTATGCGTGTGTGTAAGTTTAATGAAGTTTTAACCTAATAATATCGCTCGTTTTTATACAATTCTATCATTTTATCATGCAAAAGAGAGAGGCTTCCCAAAAATTTTATTTAATTTTTTTTTTCTTCATTAATCTCTGTTATATCGGCATGAATAATACAGCCTCAGTTTGTGAAATTGTCATAATAAGCTACGATTATATTCTCACAAGCGGCCCACTTTCGAATTGCTGTATAATTCGTATAGTATCGAGTATGACACCAATTGTGTGCTACCTCGTGAAATAATTACGACTGACTTCTCTATTTTGCAACCGCACAGGTCATCGAAATAATTATGCTCGTATTATAATAAATCTTCCATCTGTGAATGGCGCGAGATATTATTTAATAGCAATTATGTACATACACATATATGTACGGATGCAAACATTGAATTCGAATCGGTCGCGAACCGAGAGAATGAAAATAACGCAACTCGACACGTGGGAAATTCAGGTTATACATTTTCAACGCAAAAGGAAAGAGGGGCTCCATGCATCCGTAAGTGCTGCTGAAGAAGTAAAGACACCTAAGATTTCCCATGTGTCGCCAATTTGTTAACCTGCGTCGACGACTCCGTCGTCCCATGGGATCCCACCGTCGCCAGCGCATCTAATTTTATCCGTGGATTAGTCGCCCGATATGTATATATGTTCCGAGATATCACGGAATAAGCTCGGGGACTGCGATTCATATCTAAGAGTAGACACTGAGTCGCATGTATGCGTGTGTGTAAGTTTAATGAAGTTTTAACCTAGCAATTATTTATGTTGACTTAGCTACAAGATACACAGTTTTACTTATATTAATATAGGTTGTGCATTGCACACGATTAGTTCAATTAAATTATAGTCAACATTATCGATCCTAGAACTCGTGTAAGAGTTATTTTAATAATAGAAACATAAAACAATAGGAATGAATATTTGATATCTCAATTCGCGCGTAATTGCAATTTCGATTTAAAATGCAATTACAGGTAAAATATCGCGAAATAATTCTTTTTTTGTATTAATTTTTTACACGGTTTTTATACAATAGCTATTATTATCTCCATATTGTCTCTATTTGCTGTATGTATCGGAACAACAAAAAAAAATATATAGATGTATGTTTTATATTTGCATTTGCAAATAGTCGAATTTACCCTTCAAAATGCCCTAGTAAATCGCAGTTACTGCGTGTCGTTCTTTTTTATATTAGTTTTTCGGAATTTTGATAAAATTGTTACGCGATATTTCTCTCGTAGTATATACGCGTACGTCTATCAGGCATGATTTCCCTGAATAAATCTCGAAGGTAAATAAAGCTTAAAATTATAAACTAGCGACGAGTATATATATATACCGGATAAAAAGTTTTCTGTAAATGAATTTTTCCGAGGTTTGCACACTGAAACACGCTGCCAGTGTCACTCTCGTGTATTAACGACAAACAGGCCGAGGGTGAGTCGCGCTTGATATCTGTATGCGTATTCCGTCCGCGTACATAGACCATGTCACTGTGTGCGCACGCGTCTGCACCCGTGCATAATGCGGGCAGTCGACGAGCCTGCAAGTGCCAGCAATGTGATCCCACGCTTGGTTAAAAAAAAAAAAAATAAATATATATATATATATACATATGCGCATATATGGATTTGTGTACCATTCTTGTGGTCACATCTGAATTTAGAGCACAAATGCATCTTCGAATAGAGAGAACGTTAACTCGTTGACCCGCGCAAATAAATTTATGCGTATACAATTCGGAAAAATATATTTGCGTTACGCTCAGCGATAAAGTGCACGGTGTATTTTTCAGCGACGCTTTTCTGAGCTTTTATGGATACGTGAATTAGGAAGGAAGTAGATTTTATCTTCTTCTTCTCTCTCGCATATTTATGTGTGAAGAGAAACATTGCGAGAAATTTGTGCAGAGTTTTCATAATATTTTATAAGAACATTTTTCTGTTTACTATGTAAACATGAAAAATGCCAAGGCAAATAAACGATAAAATTGATTAGGTAGCTTTGAAGCTTTTTTTTTTATTTGTTTGATTATGAAAAATCGATGCATATATAAATTATATATTTTGAAATTAAATCTTGGGGAATTGCACGATACAGTTCTTCTTGTCGCAAGATTCCACAATTTTCTATTGCTAGAAAGATTTTTGTAGTATTTTCCTGGTCGATTATAAAAACGCAGATGGACACTCAACAAGTGAACGCTTTCGTGCTCCTTTCGTGGTTGCATAAAATATTACATTATAAATTAAATGCTGTCAACTTTAATAAAATGAATTATGTATTCACGGATGTGTCAAAATGAAAAATGTCACATATAACAAAATTTAAATAAATCAGAAAAATTTACACAAAGTTTAAAAAGCTGAAATTTTTATATATTAACGTAGGAAGCTTCTGCGTGAATAACACATGAGAGCATAAATATTCAAATACACTTAATGGGTTTATTCATAGTCATAGTTGGCATCAAAAAAATTATTAATTTTACATGCTTAGTGGATTAATTCATTAATCGCTGAATTTCACAACAATGGACGAGTATATCGAATGATATTTTCGCTTTCCTTATCTCTATCCTTTTATCGATTTCTTTTCATGCTTGTCAAACATTTGAATTGTTGCGTGTTTGAAGTTTTCACGGCGAAGAATCGGCGGCTTTAAAACTTGTGCGAGAGGACCGCGCCCGCGTATAATGCAGTTTTGTGCACCGCGATTACAATAAGCGCTGAATTTATACAGGTCAATGGATCTTTATTCACGTTACAAGTTCAAGAGGAACGATCCCGCCGCGCCCTTCTTATCCGCGATCGAGTACAACAGGTACGCCACGTGGATGTGTATGTGTGCATGCAACGCGCGCGTTTGCGGAGACCCGTCTCTAAAAAAAACCAGAACATCGATAGTACTTGGAATGAAATTTTCTCGAGAGCCCTCGGTGGAGCAACCGCTGAGCCGCGCGCTCTCGAGAGGCAACGATGTCCTTCGGAGTCACATCGTCTTCGTCGCGGTCGAAGGACTTAGTCGATGCACCCGGAGAGGAAAGAACGGTGACGGCGAGACGAACCGGCGGCATTCACCATGACGAAAATTGAATTATGCCGGCGGGAAGGCAAAGCGAGGCGTACACGGCCGTATACGGGGGTCGCCGCAGCGAGACTGTGGTTTCCACACTACCACAGCGATTTTAGAGGTGACGGAGGTAGCGGAGAGCGAAAGAGGGAACGAGAGGGAGAGAGAGAGAGAGACTGAGAGATTCGCCAGGAAGCGAGAGGTTACGGTGGTAGCGGGGGATCATCTGAGTTGGTCAGCCATCACTGCAACGGAGAGGTCGGACTCTCCATTTGACATGCGGACAGGGCTTTGATCATCTCTCTTACCGCGGCCCTCTCTTCTTTGGTCCCTGTCCCTCTCTCTCTCTCTCTCTCTCTTTTCCTCTCTCTTGACGTGGACCACCGGTGGTTCCATCGGCCGCAGTGGCTGGTAGGACGAGTGAGAGCCTATCGCTCGCCAGTCGGCCGTGGCTGAGTATCGCTACCAGCAGTAATCGCTGTCCGCGACTATGATGGGCCAGCCAGTCATATCCGACGAGATCTCTCCGAGGATGCGATTCCGCCAGATGGAATATCGCTGCCTGTCAACGGCCGTATATGAGCCGCTTCTCCCGCGCACCGGTATCCGCGTATCCTATATTCCTCCTCCGTCCCGTAGCGACTGCAACGTCGACGCGACCGACCGCACCGCGTCATTCGTCTTGTTTGGGCCTGACTGCTGTCAGTAGTACAACCAGATGAGAATCTAATGGCGTATCCACCGCGAACGTGCGCGTTCGAGCGATTCGCGTGACCGCACGCCGTGTCGAGAAGCTCGCGCCGTTGCAATTGTCGGGGTAGGTCATTCCACGATCGATCACGTCTGAAGACTTTAAATGTCCATCGCGACACGTTTGTTTAGGATTACAGTAGAATTTGTAATCTTTGCCCGATCGGGCTGCTCATGACGAAAATTGCACGAGCCTCATTATGCATGAAAAAAATAAAAAATATAAAACTATCTTTTAGTTTAATTGCATCATAAAATTCTATAATTTCAATTTATTTTCATTATTATTTTAGAGGAGGAAGAAGTATTCTGGAAATAAAAGTCCAACATATTTTTCTTTAATACTCTTGAATTATTGATTATATATTTATCACAGAATGTTTAGTAAAAATCTATTGTAAAGTGCAATCTTAATTACTTTTGCAAGAAATGCTTACGAAAAAATATTACAAATAATACTTTGACAGGATAAAAAAAGACAGACTGTTACAAGACTACGTCAAGACTGTCCGAAACCGTTATTAAAGACTCAGTCGTGAGAATATTCTACTGCTTGTCAGAGAGAAATCCAATGTTGAGATCTGGCAAGAATTAATATGCGCTTCATGATTGACGTGAACATAAATCTAACCTGGTAGTCTGGTCACGTTCCAGGAGATTGCATTTCAAGCTTAACACGTAAGTTACTACATTCTACTCAGTCGGACAATATTCTCAAAAGAGACAAGATATGAAGGGGGGAAAAAAAAAAAATCGCCAACAGAAATAGCACACATTTTTTCTTTAATTGTTATTTTTTTAATCTCTTGCAATAATTACATATGACGGTATAAATGATGTCTACGATGGAAAACAAACAAACGAAATTGCGTTTATCTCTTTCGACGCTTTGTCTTTTCATTTTGCAAGGAGCGCTTTGCGATGTTAACACACAAGAGACGTGATTCCTGCGAGTAGCTGTGCTCTTTTCTAGTACTCGAGAAAATCAAGTCTGGTATTCTGGGATTCATTCTACATACACAGTGGCGATACCTTTCTCGCGTTGATCCGCCGGCGCATATTGCAAGGATGCTTGTGTTGTTGCGTCGCGATTTGATGTGCTCGGCACTCTTGCTATTAACCTAGTTTTGATATCATCGTATATTCGCAACGTTGAAAATCGCCCCATCAAAACACGCTGCAAGCCATTACTCCATGGCATTAACGGGCGCATTAACGAAAATACGCTCGAAATACATCATGAATCTGTAAAGTGGCACTCGTTCGTTCACTTCTTCCTTAAGCATTTACGAATATTATTGAGATTTGCTGCACAATTTTCATAGAAAAGAGAGAGAGAGAGAGAGAGAGAGAGAGAGAGAGAGGAAGAGAGATAACAACGAGCGCTTTATATATAATAGATCGCGTATTATAATGAATCGCGTGCTCGCGATGAACAAGCTGCGATGTACAAAGGCTGTCAGCCAAGGCATGTAAATTTAAAATGGTTTAGAGCGAATCGAGAGACTGATAGTTACTTCAACTATTTCTATACGAGAACAGAAATTCCGTTCCCTTTTGTTTCTGTAAAATCCTTATATATAGAAATCCTTAAATATAGAATTTATATACAGAAATTTGTAGAATCCTTATATATGTTGCTGTAAAATTCTGAATTTTAGCGAAATCAGGAATTTTGGTAAATTTTAATATTTACCAACGTTAACTGGTAAAACTTCAAAGTAAAAACTGTTTTTGAAGGTTTTTGGACGTTTACCAAAGCAGCTTGGTAAAATCTTAGGATTTATGTGTAAATTCTCTAGGTTTCACCGAAATTTAGGGTTTTACAGTATATTATATACAGAATTTTTCACGGTTGGAAGACTTTGGGATATGTATGGTAAAAATCAACGTAATATAATATTATATATACATAAATAATAAAAATCCATTATAGCCAATCAAAAAATTAAAGAAATTTTTACATAAATATATTTATAATGTCATTAAACACAAAAAATTAAAGTAGAATATGACAAAGAGTTTTTTTCTTTCATTTTTAGCATACATTTTTAATTTTGATTTTCCAAAGTTTTTATGTGGCAAATAATATATCTTGGAAAAATAATCCCGCGCTTAAGATGCGAATATGTTTAGAGCTCTCTTCAAAAATAATAGCGACAATCAAAGAGGCTAGAATCGTAAACGGGGTAATTATTCGCGGCGAAGCCTGTAAACATTCAACGGAAGAAGACTCCCAAACGTAAATAAGACGGACCACCTCGCTTTATATGCTAATACTAAGGTTGGTAGGGGCGTGAAATACAGTCAGCTGTTAACCTCGTGATCCCAGCTATTGCATCAAGCAAGTATTTCCTTTGCGACAAGAGCCTCGTTTAAATAAAGATGGGATTAAACCAAGCATTATGAAAAAAATTATTACTTTAACAAGCTCTATGTTCTCTTTATTAACATAAATGACTTAAATATATAAAATATAATATATTAATAATATACCAGTATATATGTATAATATCAATACATAGATTTTTTTCAAGATATTTTCCTATACACGCATATTTTTGCGATTTTATCTCTTCAGTCTAGACGTACTATATACAGAGATAGAGATGTATTTTCTTTTTATACGACAAGAGATAACTCGTTCATAAGTTTATGAAAACAATTTGCGTTTTATCTAGTGACGCGCACATTTTTCTATAATAAAGACGTTCGTTACATCCGAGGCAACCGAAGTATGTACAAGTCATATAATGCGACGCACGTCGATAAACTTAGTAAACATATCGCCACGCACGAGAGATATATTTTTGAGCTTCGCCTCCAGCAAAGCAATCCACTTTCGGCGGCTCGCACGCCGGCGGTGTGGCCAGACATCCTAATTTAATTTCGGGCATGCATCATCGCTCACGGCAACGGCTCTCGAAAAGTCTCGCGTCGTAACGCTCGCGGCTTCGTTTCTCGCGCATCACGATGAATCCTCTTAAGAGAGGATCGTTGTTCTCGCGATGACGAACTTCACTCTCGCCAATGATGAAAGAAGTTTGAGAGTGGCGCGGCGCTATCATACTTTCGGAGCGAAGAATATATATCCGCCGGTGGTGGCCGTTGAGACGCCATTACATCCTAAGCGCGAAGCTCGGTGTAGCATCATTAAGATAAAATGTATTATATCCGGACTCATATATACTTTTTATCCTCCCTTGAGCTTCCCCGACGCTTTAACAATGATTCAGCCTCTCTTTTGATCCAGTCTTTTTTTTTTTTCTCCGCCGGTTGCCCAACCGTATACGAGGACCATCTCTCGGTAAAGGCTACTTTGCGAGACGTATTACTTACTAACGGTATCGTCAACCCCCCCTCCCCTCGTGTCTCTCGGCTGAGTGCATTACGGCGTCATTTACATCGTCGGCAGTGTTGGCGCATCGCACCTGCCGGCACTTACAACGCGCTAGTTACGGCGCTACGCTACGACGACGATGGACGGGGAGAATTACATCAGCCGGCCGGAATCTCGTTAAGGCTGATTTTCCGCGAATATAAAGTGTCCGGCGAAAGAGAGAATGCAAAGTGAGAATCAAATCGCGTTGAAACGCGAAAAGTTAGCTCTCGCGTCCTCGTAATTATGCAGAGCGCGACGAACAGAGCGCGCGCAATTAAGTCGATTCTTCTCTTTCTCTCTCTCTCTCACATCAGCATTGCCCATACGGATTCTTTTGTGCATACGATAGCGATATATAGCACAGCCTCATTCCTGTTATAGAGAACCACGTTTGACCTACACCGAGCTAGGAAGTTCGTATCGACCGGAAGTTGGACTGCTTTACATAGAAGGCATTGCATTGCCGCGGCGAAGCAACGCGAGGCAGTTCGAAAAACTTACGGGCGCAGTTAAGTAGATCTACGACAGCCCGGGGTTAACCGGTAATGCATCTCGCGAGGCACCACCCTCGTTTGAATTAGCCTCGGGATAAAAGAGGGGCGGAGGAGCGAACGCGGGGGCACGATCGACCTGCGGCACGCGCGTTTCCATAAGCAAATCCTCGGAAAATTTGAAAGTCTGTGGCAGAGCAATGGATTACCCGGCGCATAGTTGAGAAGAGTAACGGCTTTGTTTAATGAATTAATCCGTGAATTGCCCGTGGATGTCAGATTTTATATTCTATATCTTTTATATCTATCCTTAATATCTATATCTCTTAAATGATACTTGTTTGATTTTATTCTCTCTTGCTTGTCTATTTATCGTTATTGCAAAAGTCAAGTTTTTTTATAGAAAGATATTAAAAAATAATAGAGGATATTTCTTTCTGCATTGAAATCAAATCTTTTAATAATTTGATTAAAAATTATTACGATTTATTAATATTCTGATTTATTAAAGATTTAATACCTCTATTAATTTATTATAGAAAACATTATTTAAAATATCTTTTACTATATTTTATGTTATACTTTTTATATTATTATAATTATATTAATTAATTTAATTGTTTAGATGAATAACAAAAATATCATAATACAAAGCATGTTGTATGATAAAATGACTTGTAATCCTTTCCTAATTTTCTCGGCAATATTTTAAAATTGCTCCGTATCGTTAAAATCTCTTATTTCCACGTTCCTCGATAGATTAGCGTTATCGACAAGTTTCACTGTCCACAATCGCCCGATTTATTTCGTTTGCCATCGTGCGCGACACGTCTGGCTAGGGGCACGTTCCTCGTTTCAGGAATCGATCACTCGTCCCCCCAAGGCGACGTTTTTCGATCGTAAAGCGAAATTGTTTAACCGGCAGGTACGTGCCGCCGTACGTAGCCGGCAGCAGTCCTCCATCCGCCCATCATGGACCAGCGCCTCGTCCCAGCATTCAGCGCCCTGGGGAGCGCGCCGCTATTCGGACGATGGAGCTTTACGCGAATACGTTGGCGAGAGATGCGCGACTTTATGGTCGTAATGCAATCTTGCGTTATCGGTGGCCCGCAACCGGCCAATAAAGCCGACAAACGCGCAAACGCCGCGTCGATCTTATCGCCGGAGTATGTGAGCGCGCGGCTTCGCATACGCGTTCCAATTTCGAGGGCGATCGTATTCCTGGGATAGGTGCCGAGGGGGAACAAGGAGAGCAGCCCCATACGGCCCGCCGACAGCCTGCAGGCAATGCATTTCAATGCACCAGCCTCCGATGCTTTCCTCTCTCTCTCTCTCACTCACTCTCTCTCTCTCTCTCTCTCTCTCTCTCTCTCTCTCTCTCTCTCTCTCTCTAGCCTGGCCCGACCTAGCACTCTCCACGCATCTAAGTGATTCCGGATTGGCGCGCTAATGACTGTTTCATATTCATTGGCAGCGTAGTGTGCGACCCGGAGCACCTCGTCTAATTCACTTTTCTCGGCACGCTGCCACGTTATAGTTTCTTCATCTTCGCATGTCTATCATCGCGCGCTTCCTGGCATAGACGACTATTTGAATGGTTTGTAATAAGCGATATGAATATCGATCAATTGATAGCTGCATAATAATTACCTCGATTAAATCTTGTACTTTACAATTTATTATTTGCATGTTAATTTTAATCTGTTATTAATTTCTTGCATTTTTAATGTATTTCTTGCTATCATTCTATTACGTTGTTTTTACGCAACTGTAGACTTTTATATGACAATTTGTTTTATAAATTTTTACACCCGAATTTTATATGATTGATATTTAGCCACGTATATCGTTTTATAGAGCACACTATATACATTGTAATTATCGTGAAAGCCGCGTTACTAGTTCGGGAAAAGCTCCCATCGCTTCCTCAACCAGGATCAACAAGAAGCTGACTTTACGAGAAATTAATTAAACTTGATGGGGCTTTTTAGCCGGCGTTAAAGTTGCCGTGTAACTTATTCATTCAGTAATTCCCGGGACAATTGAACGTCGTCGGGCTGGTGTAAAACCGGCGCATACTAGATGCGTCGACGCGTAATACGCGCTTAAGCAAACGCGTGTCACACGTGTAAGGGGTGCACGTGTACTACGCGGCCGCGAAGGGGCTCTAAGAGGATCTCGGTGCTTTTCGCGCGCGTTGTAATGCACACCCGACCGACTTGCAGGGGGGGGGGGAGGGACAAGGCGCGAGGGGTGCACGGGGAAAAAGAAAAGAGAGACGGGAGAGGCCACACCGCGACAACGAAAGATGGATATTTCAGGTGCGATCGATGTAGCACGTCACCCTCGTCGTCCCTTGTACTTTCGCTCGCTCGTCACCCTTTCGTGCCTCGCGCGGAGAAAAGCTTCTTCATCCAGCCCTTTCTCCCTTTCCTCGTCATCCCCTCGCGCCGACGAAAGCTTCAATGTCACGCAATTTTCTTGTCTGAGCATTGACGCGCGGCAACGAGACAAGACTCGAGGATGCTCAGACAGGTCGTTCCAATTAATAAATGTATCTAGCACCGGCGAGATAATAATTACGGAGCTGGGTAACGCGGGGAGATATTTCTCTCTGTCTGTCCTCGAATCGGCTGTAACACCTTCAAACGCGCATGAATCTCCTCTGGTATGCATTATGCGAACCAGCTAGTGGTTTATTGAAGTCACGCAGAATGCACACGCGATCCTGTTCACGCGACGTCGCATACACGATGAGATTTCTTTCTCAAGTGCAATCGATTCGTTTCAGCCAGTCTAGACGGCTTATACCGCGTTCACGTCATCTTTTTCGTGCCACGTCGCTACGCTGATTAGCCACAGAAATCGTCCGTCGTTCGACGTGACGACATTAACTCGTTAAGCGTCATCGTCTCGTACACGAGATGACGTAGAAAATAATAAAAGCAATATTCTAGGGCACATTATTATATAACGCTAGATTGCACAGCGTTTCCATGATGAACAGATGAATAAACACGCGCAATGTGATAAACAGATGAATAAACACATAAAAATTTAATTTATTTGTATTAGTTCTATTTAATAATAATATTAATATATCTAATTTATTATAATAAACTTTTTGTTAACTAATTACATTTAATTATTATTATTAATTACATATAATTATTATTATTAATATATTCATAATGCAAGTTATTTATATATTAACTATCGTATTAATATCTCTAACTAATATTGAAATAGTATCGATGAAATAATTAATAATAACATCAATGTAGTGATTGATTCGTTGTGAGAAACGTGCAAACAAATAAGCTTGATGTATTTCTCCGTTCGTTGCCGAAAAGAGTTTTATTTTCACTGTCGTATTCTTTTCACATATTCCGGCTTTTCAAACCGAAATCGAGATTTCCCTCGTTTTCCGCGGTATACCCGTGGAAGCCAAACCGCTTCGAATCGTTAATGCCTTTCGTTAACTTTTCGTCCGGCGTCCTGCAGTGCCGCCGCCACGGCGGCAACGGCAACAGTACTGCATCCAGTAACGGCACGTAATTAGGTCGGAACACGTCGCTCCTCGATGATACTTTTTTGTACTTTATTTTTGGTCTCCTTGGCATTTTCATTCTACGTATCTACACAGATGAACTTTTGCGTCCTCTCTTTTTTTTCTGCCTCTTTTTCTCGCGATCTTCGAGCTGACACGGTATACACACACAAAAATTGGTATATATATATATATATATATACAATGCGAAGTCGAAGGACCACGGAATAAGGAAGAGGGGGCGCGGAAGGAGGGCGGAAAGAGGGAGTCTCTTTCTTGACTCTCCAGTGGCGAGCAACGGCCGCTGAAGGCTTTGAAGCCTCACAATGGGTCGGCTTCTTACCACGACAAGATGCCGCGCGCTTTGGAGGTTTGCTTAATTAAACAAGATATCAGTGCACGCATCCCGGGGTCCTTGACCGAATCCTTTTCAAGTCCTTCCTCACCGCCTGCCTGCATCTCGCTGCTACTCTCTGTCGCGCTATCTTTATCGGACTCTTCAGCGATTCCAGATACTTGGACGCAGACTTTTCAGACTGTACATATAACGCGCCTCATCCAACATCTACCTCTCCTCGCGCTTTTTCCTCTCTTTTTTCCATCATTTCTGCCTCTGGTTCATTCAGTCCTTTTTCTATCTTGTTACTTTGCTTTCTCTCGTTATGCGTATAACGTTTTCATAGCGAGTTTTCCTCTTTTTGCTGACATCTCTTCTTTAATAACACCGGCTTAAGACTGGCGTTATCTTAATCTTAATGATCCCTTTTACGAGTTTTAAGTCTCTTTTCCTCGCGAGAAGAGGGTATCAGTTCTTTTACGCTTAGTCGTTCGCGTTGGAGGATGCCCCGAGGTGTCTCAATATCGCTTGATACATTCGGCTGATAAGTATTGCGTGCTTTGCGATTATAATATCTTTCAAGTTAACTTGGTTCAGAAGTCACTTTTAGCAGCGTCAGCGTACAAGCACTTCTGTATAGCGCGAGGATACATGTAAAAATTACTTTGTAAAAAATAGACGGTTTGTTCGATCAAACGTATATCCTGTTGATATCCTGAATCCTGACCTATATTTGAAATGAAGATAATGATCAAACATAGGTACGTACGACTGATAACAGAGTGATTTATCTATATATATATAGTGAATTTTAGAAAATATTTTTGACTTATTTATTAATCAGTATTTAAAATATTTAATGACAAAAATTTTTAAAAATTTTGCGTAATAAGAAAGATTTTCTTTTTATTTATTTTTTTACTATTGGATCTTCAAGAAACCTACCAGCTCTATTTCTCTTCTATTTAATAAAATTATTTCATATAAAGATATTTTTTAAAGTTATAATAGTTACGTGGGACAAAGTACGTCGATCTTTTCCAGCATATCATTTTATTTTGAGAGAAAATATAAAAAATTAAGCGGGGCTTTAGAGAGACGGGAAATACTAAAATTATCCTTTTTTCCAAAAAATACTGATCTCACAGAAGATCAGTATTTATTGAAAAGTAGGATAATTCTAGTATTTTATTTTAGTTGCAGAGCTTTAAATTTTCAAATTTTTTATTATCTATTTTACATATTATTTGTAAAAAAATTTTACATATATTTTAGGTAAAATACATTTAAATACAATAACTTTATAATGTTAATATAAATTTATTCATATAATTAAAAAATGATGTATGTCTCTCTAAAGACCCGTGTATATTACAAAATAATTTAACACGTGCGACGCGATATCGCGTAACATGATGTTCTTATTGTCTTTCGATACGCTTGAGAAACTTATTTAATTAAGCACTTGTATCTCTTCTAAACTATAGTGAGGAGCAATGTCGACAGTTAAACTACGGCAGGCGCGCACTATGTCGGCAAATATTTCCAACGCATCGGTTTTATCCCCCTTACAAGTAGGATTATATTGTGCAAACTTTCTCAAAGTTGTAGCACTAATTGGAGGTAAGAAACATCGACATTTAGCTTCCGGGATGGAAAAGGACATTCTCTTTACATCTTGCGACGAAGTCGCATTGTTTCCGCATTATGTATCATCTCGAGCTTAAATCTTTAGTGCGTTTCCTGGTTTATGCGGTATCTGTCGCGCACCCTCTTATGAGATTAACGGATTTTCTCTCCTATAAACGCGAAAGCTCATTCACATATTCGCATAATATATGATACAAGTATTACATATTGTTTGTCTTTGTACATCGAAATTTGAAGCGACTAGCGAGCTGTTAATTTTACATATACAAAATCTAACAAGTACTGTGATTTCAAATAAAAGGGATTAGATACTTTATATAAATTACGGCAATAACTACATCGATGATAAAAGGCAACGGTTGAAATGATGAAATAATTAATGAGATAGCCACGACAAATGACTATCTCTACCATACTTTAAATCTTCACATATTTTCTAATTTATCAAACAACCTGCAGCTAAAAGTTAACTTGGTAATTGGTTATCTCTTATACTTTCATAGAAAGCACTTTTTTTAGATTACGATAATGAGCTTTCTTTGTGAGCAGTATTATGTATACTGGAAGCGTGAAATTCAACCTAGTGCACCGTGAACTACATTTTAATGGAGAATACCTGTCTCCCCTTTTATACGCAGTTAAAGTTTAATTTTTTGTAACTTACAAAGCGCGCGAAAGTTAGAAGTAGCACGGCTGAGAAGAATTTAGCTCGAGACTACTCCTCGTTTTATGCGATATCATTTTGAAAGGGATATTTTCGTCTCAAGAGACGATTATCGTGATAGCTTTTTAAGATTCGTCGAATCGTAAAAGTTTCCTGTTGGCATATATTTCGCGCGTCAATTATGTACCGTCGTTCAACCGCATAAACACAACTTTATCGACTTTCGCATGAGACGTGTTATCCCGAAACAACGATCTAATTTAGTCAGAACGTAAACGCTCCTTTTTATTGGCACTAACGAAATTTCATATTACTCTTCCTGGCGGGCATGATCGCGCTATACCATTTCTCGGCGACGTAGCACGAACATTTTCTCCACGCGAGGATTAAACCTTAATCGCATACGATCCGCATAAATAGCGACGCGATGTCCGGCCGGTTGATGCTTTTGCGAAATTGCTCGTCGTATCACGAGACGTCTCCGCGTTTCTTCAGCTTGCGTGAAGAAAGAACACCGCCGCTTTCTTCGAATCGTTCAAATTATTGCGGGCGAATACGACGGAGATTGTCGTCACGTGAAAATTATTTCAACGGCTTTCAATTCGATGATATATATATTACCGACTCATGTGCACAAGCTGAAATGCCTCCGTGTCGATCACATGCGCTCATAGAATCGGCATGACGATGTCGATTTGCCGGACGACTGAAACCAGCCGTTGGTGCTTATACGTGCATTACGTAGGTATGCAAACGATCTACGAGGGTGGCGATGTAAAAGAATATTTCGAGAAAGCCGCTTAACGAAGGTTTTTGCTCGGATTAAAGCTGTTTGTCCGCAATTTATAAACATAACTGAGCTAAAAGAACGACTTTATGTTCGAATAACGCCACTATCGCCTATACTGCCATAGGATTTGCATTTTTTTTTATCGGAATATAAGCTTAATTCTTATTTAGCGCGGTGAAAGATATTGCACCGATGCTTTGCGGATTAGATATTACTAATATATATTCGTTTTAAATTTCTCTCTCTTTTTGTATAATTATTATAATAAACACATTAACAATAATATATGTGGTCATGGAAATTTATTACATATGAAATAGAAAATATTGATTCTTGTAGATTAACACTTATTATAAAAATAATTAGCGTTTAACCTTTTTAATATCACATATCGCATCTCTAATAGAAAAAAGTCACAACTATTTATTACGATTTCCTTTTTTTTAAATTATAATTAAAACAACGAATAAGAATTATCTTGCAGTTATATTGTACGAGAATTATTACATTTTCAAAATTATTTTTTTACACACACACACACACACATATTTGTCATCGCAAACAAATATATGAAGCATAATATACTCGTGTTTTTTGACATCACAGATTATTCAACAGAGCAAAAATCTGTGAAATAAAAGCTCGCCTGTCTAAATAATCGAAGTTTAATTAAATTGATTACAGCCAGTTATGCGTATTATTATTCGAGACAAGAATAATTTAATGACGTCGAACAGATTTTACAAGCGGCGCGAATACCGATGCCAATGAGTTTTCACGGAAAACGTCAGGGCAACAGGACTCTAGCACGCTATATAGGAGAAAGAAGAATGGCCATATTTCGCACGCAATGAAATCGGAATAAACCACGGCGTTCTCTCATTATCATTAAATTAAATCGCGGTCGGCGAAGAGGGACCGGTAGGCGAGACCGACGGGGCGAATACAACCGTGGAAATTGCGTTTTCACTTACGTGGCGAGAAAATTTCCGTGTTTCGTGCGTCGGCGGCGAACGAAATAACCCTTCCCCCCCCCCCCCCCC
>NW_021850624.1:341696-367518 GCF_003651465.1 Formica exsecta
CCGGTCGAGTCTCCTCGAGCTTCTGCACTCGCACAAAAGTCCTCGCGAGCTGGATGGCAGAGGGTGGTGGGTGCTCGGACTGCTTCCCGAAGCTACCTGCCGAATAGAGCACGAGGGTGAAAAATTTGCATGAAATATGATCAGCATGTGTGGCACATATCTATGACGTACACCTTCCGCGTCGCGTAAAACATTTTGACGACGGCCCCATGGCTCTTTTCACGCCCTCGCCGTTTTATTCGCATCGAATGATGCGTTTCCTCCTTTTTTCCTCGCGTCCTTTCCTTAGCTGCTATCCTTCAAAGGATAGAAGAACATGAATGTATCGCCAAAGATATGAGGCAAAAACCCCCATCTCTGGAAATCGATATAAATTATATTACTAATAGTATTTATTAAGAATATTTCTATTTTTTATTGTTATTTATAATAATCTTTAACAAATTATGCGCTCGTAAGTTTGTAGTTTGATACATGGAATTAAAGGGAAACTGGCAACCATTAATTCCGATGGCAATGACAGTTAGCATATGCGTAATTTCCAGCTTGTTTTTTTATGAAAATGTGCGTTTACATTTCCGCTTTTACTTTTGTTCCCATCTGTACTTGTTCCAAGCTTCCACCGCAGGTGTCGTCGTTTCGACGCACCCCATAACGCTTGAGATATAACCAGGACTCGTTTTACCTTGTCGTTAGATGCTAACGGCGTAACGTCCTATCTCGTTAGCTAAATTTTAGACGAGGCAGTCGGTTTGATGCGCTAGGCTATGTCGTTCTACGAGCGCTATCTTATTTACAATTAATGATAGTCAGCCAACAATGTTTTAAATGCGAGCTCTCCGCTTTCGGAAAATCCACATTACGGACTTTTTGTTTCTTATTTTACACCTTATTTCCGGTTCTATTATTGTTTAATTCGGCAGTGTTTAAATTAAAAACCTTAATACAATAACTGGTGGAAAACTTAAACTTTGCAAGGAAAAGAAAAATTTTAGAGAGTTTCCCATGAAATTGAACAAAGAGAAGATTTGAGTTTCATATTTTTTATTTGATTCTTATAATTCAATAAGTACCTTTGCTACTTGATTTTGTTAAGAGAGAAAAAAACAAAGAAATAAAAAATATGTATTCTAATTTTTAAATATTTTAAATATTTTTGTGATTGAGATATTTTTATTGATTTATGCATCTTTCGAAATATATATTTTTTCATATATCTATTAAATATCTGCAGTGTTAAGACATATTCCTTATAGACACGTCTTATTACAATATGTTTTACACTGTATGGTACGAGCAACTATTTATCCTAAAAATTTATTTTAACATTCAAACTACCGAGAACCCTCGGACTTCATCGTTATTATTTATACAACAGCCCACGCTCACGATTATAATACTTGACATCGTTATTAAACCGAGGTTGTGCCGGTGCGCTTTTCGCCATATTCCCACCGAGCTGCGAAGAATACTTTGTCAGGGTTAATGGGCGCGCATTCTCTCGCAAATATCAACATTAAGATTCAAATGAGCGAATAATCAAGCAGATCCCGCAGGACCCGTTTCTGCGCTTAAACAGGCATAGGCGAAGCGAAGCACGCGAGGGCTTCGACGAATCGTCTCCCTGTATCTACCTATCTACCGCACCTGCCATAGGTATACCTTCATTACGTGCAATACGATGCATACCAGACTCGCTATACCTGCCATAAGATGCTTGTTGTACGTACGAGAACATTGCTCCCTCATTTCGCTTTTCGTGAGGCACCGTTGAGAAAGTTTGCACGAACATGTCGGAAATTTCACTTGCGTTAGTTAATCAACCCGCTATCATTTCTTATTAGAGTTACGTCAATTCAATTATACCAAACTCGTGATCCTTAAGGGAAATGAATTTAAATTTCTCTAATAAATTTTGGCTAAAAATATCTTTAATATAAATGACAGTTTTAAATAAATAAAAATTATATATATATCTTGAAACTAGAAAGTCCCATTTTAAAATAAATGGAATAAATGGCGTGTAATCGAGTGTGTATGATATTAATCTTTTCAGTTTTAAGATACAGATATATCTCATGCGTTACAACGCTTGCTTTAGGAAAGTTTATCACACGAAACTAATATTGTGTATAAAGTGCTCGTAAAAGATAGCGTTCTTTTAAATGATAATTATAAGACTATGTCATCGCGTTAAGTTTTGTTAGAAAATAGATGTAACTGTAAATTAGTAAGAATATCTAGTGTCTCTGTAATATATCATGTTTTAATTTTTTGACATTTATATACTCTTGTAGGAAAAAAATCTTTGTTTATATTTTGATCCGTATCGTTTAAGAATTGTCAAAAATCTTTGCATCTCTATCATCGTAATCATTTATAATTATGAGTTTGCCGAGTTTCACACTGCACAACAACGAGTTTCTGCACTGACTAGCTCATAAATAGCCAACTTCCGTGGCACTCTAGAGCCATATAGCTACTCGCAAGCTCCTCTTACCGCCTTTCCTATGTGCAAAATGATATTATTACAGCCGACGCTACTTTTCGAGATAACCGCAGCTTTCCATCGTTCTAACATAGTTTTCTCCAAAGTATTATGATTACGCTTGTGACCGAAACTACCGTACGAAGTAATTCCATACCATAGAATATAGGATCGCATGTTGCTCCCGTTTGCACATTGAAGAGCGATACTTTATCAGCATATTATTATAAGCGCATATTTAGATTCACAGTATGATATATTTGGCGTGGCAGTAATGCTCCGAGATTGAATAGTTATCGAATAGTTACAGATTTATAGATACTGTGCATCGTAGATTTTGCGATGCGCCACAGATAATTTCGTGCCGCTATTTCGTTCGCAAATCTTGTTCAAGATTCACTGCCGCGCGATTCCCGCAAGCCCCATTTATCTTCTAGCACGTGTTATGTGCGATATTGTTCGCAATCTAATATTTGTTGGGGAAATCGATCTTTTTCTGAAATATCTTATCTGAAACGAATAAGCGAAATATATTTAAAGGAAAGATTTGTTAATCAACCATAGATCGATTTAAATAACACATAGCATGAGGTTTGATTTGAAAAAGGATATATTTTAAAAGAAATAAATATATTTTGAATGATTTTCTTTCATATAATATTTTTTGATTATGACTTAATATGCCTGAAATGTATTAAAATACATTTTTTGAAACTACGTGAGACTATTTCTGCGTAACGAAACATGGAAAAGATAAACACGTCCCGCTCTTAATTTTTCTCAGTTACATTTATACGCCAACGACATCTCCGCTAATGTCAATTTTTCTAATGGACGGAAGCGGATGGCCGATGCAATTCCGTTTAACTGGCGCTATTATTTCCGTGACCGGAATGTACCATCGTCGCTCGATTGTCAAAATATCAACTACGAGATCAGAGATGTGTTCTCTGCAATGATCCAATATTTATTCGAAAATCGTTCGCGACTCATCACATCGATATGACAATGTTACCCTCGGTCCATACGTACGATCGGTGTGTCAATTCAGCACGTGGGATACATTCGCCGATTCATTCGCGGTCGCTTGCGAGAAAAGCCGGCGATACCACGTTTTACGTTTCAATCACTCCGATAATAGCCAACCGTGTAGCGGTGGTGCGGGCCGCGGTTTCGACGTGTCCCGAAGTCACTTCGTCTCGTCGATAAACAGCAACCACCGACGGCGACCGCAACGTATCCGTTCAACGGTTCCTCGCCTCTTCGCTTCGTATATATATATATATGTATGCGTTGATACCACGCTAGAAGTTGTGTAGACCGTTACCAACCTCGACTTCGTCTCGCGTTGCATTGCCACTCGCTCTTACCTAAGTGCCGTGATTACGCCCGTGACCGGAATCGAGACTGGGCCGACTGCATTGCATCGTATTGCCCAAGTACGGAGTTGGAGCTGCTTCAGCGGAATTTCAAACAGTAGCAGATCTCTTTTGCGGTGTATGTCTGTTTATCGAGGAAGCAGTTGCCATTAGAATCGAAACTATAGGCAGAGAAAATAAACAGCAACCACCGACGGCGACCGCAACGTATCCGTTCAACGGTTCCTCGCCTCTTCGCTTCGTATATATATATATATATGTATGCGTTGATACCACGCTAGAAGTTGTGTAGACCGTTACCAACCTCGACTTCGTCTCGCGTTGCATTGCCACTCGCTCTTACCTAAGTGCCGTGATTACGCCCGTGACCGGAATCGAGACTGGGCCGACTGCATTGCATCGTATTGCCCAAGTACGGAGTTGGAGCTGCTTCAGCGGAATTTCAAACAGTAGCAGATCTCTTTTGCGGTGTATGTCTGTTTATCGAGGAAGCAGTTGCCATTAGAATCGAAACTATAGGCAGAGAAAACTATCGTGGGTATCTTGGCGCGTGAGATAAAAATCTTTTGCCCGAAGCGTTAGAATTCTCAAACGCTGACGTTTTTAATGTCTAAATATTGCACCGTGAATAAATAAAATATATATAATAATATATATATAATTAAATTAATATAAATTAATACACTATTAAATTAATTAATAATAGAACTTACTATATTGTTTAATAAATAGTCTTAAAGGAAAAATGATATATAACGATCTAATAAATATTGTTAATAATTTTTAAATACAATAAATAATAATTTTTATTTAATTACATATACGTATGTAACTAAACAAAATTGCAAATATTAATAGACCAATCTGGCAGTAATTGCAGCAGCTGTTATACTCGTTGGAATTCTCATAATAATAATGCTCAATCCTGTCTCGTACGACGAATAGATTGTATAATATATAAAGGAGCTTATCAGAATTGGATTAATATTAATACGTATGAAAGAGAATAATTATATATATCATATATAGATTAATTTATTAAATTAGCATTAAAAGCTGGATAATACTGTATATTAATATATATATATATATACTTTATGTAATTATTTCGGTTATTGTATTGAGAGAACGTACATGCATATTCATTATCCATAACTCTGAGAATGATGTAACGATGTACGCGCGCAGAGCTTTGTAGTTCAATTTAGTAGTAATCTTATTCACATATTCCATGTCCTCGGGCGATCCAAGGGAACCCCGGAAGCAGATAGATGAGCAAATTAACACATCCATGAAATTGCAAAATGTACAATTGTATTCGACGCGATATAACTTATTAATACAGATCTCCACAGTACATATATTATTCGCGATACAAAGCTTTCCCAAAAATTCAATTTTTTTTCTCGAAACAATTCTCTTCTTTATATTTATTTCTGAGAGAACGTGAATTCTCAATCGTCCCGCGTTCCTTATCAACGTAAGTAAATTTGTTGCGAATTTCCGGATATCATTTGCCTAGCATCTCGAGCGAATATCACGTTTCTCACGCCGAACATTATTACCGGAAAACAAATCGCACGGCGTTTTAACGTCGCCGATGCTGTTAGCTTCCGAATCGACCGTGTTCGTAAATCAATTCGCCCTAATAAGAGTCGCGCACGAGGGGGGGGGGAGGGGAAGGGAGAGAGGATCCGATTAAAGTCTATCATATCCCGGCGGAGGAGGCGATTACTGTCGCTGCGCAAGAACGAAGGTCTACGAAGGTGCATTCCGTGCAACAGCCGGCGGCCCGTTACGATGATCCCGTGCTTCGGGGCGTTCCGGCAGGAGTCTTCACGTAGTCGGCTGCGAAGATGACCAGATTACAGGTTTCTCAGTGCAGGAAGTCATGAGATGCTTAATTGCGTTTGTCACGACCCTACATGGCGGCGTATCTATCTCGGTCCGATGTGTTCGGCTCTCCTTTTTCTTCTCCCCCTTCTTCTCTCTCTCTCTCTCTTTTTCTCTCGGATCGTGCCGAAGCAATACAATGCCAGGATAAATTAACCGGTAGGCGGTACGGCCGACGCGACTGACTGAGAGCGGCTATAAACCGATCTTGTAAGGAGAGCTTGCCCCAGGTGGCCAGTTAACCGCTTAACCTTAAAAAAAGAATATATATATATAGCCCTGTTCTCTCGGGCCCTTCGCCACCCCTGCTCGTCTGCTGGACCCACCACTTCTCTCAAGGTTTTCTCTTCATCTGATGCGCGTGAACGGGCCATCCTCTCGGACACGCTCGTTCGCTCACAAGTCAGCGAATCTTCGATACGCACGTCGCGCTATTTATCCTGGACTATATGCGCAAACTATACGACGGATTTATTATGATTTACATAACGGACGAAGGAGATCGATTGCTTAATCTTTCGCCTCCCGATCGAGGAGGCTGCGTCATCCCGGAAGAGACGGAGTCGAGAGATTCTCGTCGGTTCAGACTCTAACCGATGGAAATCGTTGCGTACCAAGATGCGCGCGCGTATTCGCGATTGCAACATTTATTTTCAGACGAGATGCATTACCGAGATGTCGATTCCGCGGTAGATAAATGGGTGAAATTGTTTCGCGGAGCGACTGCTATTTGTATCTGTATATATGTCACCGCGCGCTCCGTCGTCTTAACTCGCGACGGAGCAGGGATGCAAGTGCAATGGGATTTCCTCGTCATTGCGCAAAATATTTGTTACGCGCGTGATTAGCGTAGGAATTTATCGAATAGTAAGGTTTTTTTTTTAATCGAAACATTGCATAAATTTTTTTGATGTTAAATATTACACACAAATTTTTAATTATCTTTAAGATATTTAAATTCTAGATTATACATAAACAAATATTATATTACTGTTAACTGACAAAATAATATTTGAATAAAATTAAATATAATAAAAAGAATGATTAAAAATAGATTTAATAGAGAGAAAGGAAAAACGAGAAAGTAAAGATAATGCAATGACATCGGATCATGATATAGTCTTTAGATAACCGTAATAAAGAGATAGCGCGCGATATAATATGTATTATGCTTTTATATCATATAAGAGGCAACAATCCGTAGTAAAGTCGTCGTATCAGAGAAGATTACATAGACTACCGCGAGAGGTTCGCGGATAAGGGATGCGTTTAAAATGCATCCCCGGACGTTTGGGGATTTCTTTGGTTATTCCGCTTCTCGTCGTCCGTTCAAGGGGAAAAAGTCAACATCGCTCCGGTAAACAGGGAGCAACGTAAATTCTCAGCCTTGTCTCTAGGTATTATTCAGGCTTAGTGGATGCTACAGCCACGACCGTGGAGGAAGCTCAGTCTGCGAGCTCAAACAAACGGTTCTAATCCGTTTAACATAAATACCACGTGGTTTAATTAAATCGCGTACCGCAAGCTAATCGTCCCGGCGTTGTCTACAGATACACGGCTTTTTCTTCCTTAGACATCGAGATTACCGCACGATGGATCGATATTTCTTCATAATGCGATGCTTCTTAATTCGGAGAATCTTGTAAAAGTACCGCATTGATTCAATCTTGTTGTAAGCGTACAGTTAAGCTTATATAATATTCTCGCAGATTCATTTATTATTCTTTTATTATTCACGATACTTTAACCGCGGCTCCATTAACTATTTTCGATAAAATTGATTTTATCAAATTTTGATAAAAATCGTTAAGAACTTATTAATTTATGTCATTTTATACGCATTTGCCTACATTTATTTATTAGCACATTAATATTTCTTGCAGGATTTATTTCTTTTGTCAAGTTGATGAATTTTATGGAAACAGCTTTATACATATTTTTTAAAAGATATAAAAAATTTAAAAACGTAATATAAAATAAGCAAAAGAATTTGATATCCCTATTAGAAAATAATTTTAATTATATATAATTCAAAGACATGAAAGGAAATAAAAAATTCTTTAAAAAAAATTACAAAATTAAAATTTCATTTAATTAACGCGTAATTTCTGTTAACACTCGAACTCGTTATTGTTTAACATTCCTTACAATGGCATTTTGTGTGGCGATATTTTGTAATCTCAGTGCTTGGAACATATTAACTTATCGGAATGTATATATCGACATTTTCACCGATAAACTCGATGTTACAAGCAAACCTTTTCGGTTATCTCTAGAGCACTTTAGTAACAATGCCTTGAAGACAATGTGAAATAATCTCTATAGGCCGCATTCACAGAGTGTCAACGCAATAATTTTCATCCTGAACCATTTCTCGAGCTCGTTGTACGACGACAACGACGACGACGACGGCAACGCGCTTAAAATAGTAAGGAAAGGGAGATGAATTTCCTTACTCAGGCTAATCTCGTAGAAGAGACGGTCCTTTGTAAATACTTCGGAGGCTTTGTCTGAAGTTACCGCGGCAACGAAACTCTCGGGCTTCTATCTTAATCATTCGACTAACGCAGTGCTCGCAATGCAGCCCGTCTTACCCGCACGATTAGAATCTCGCGCTACGTTTTTCCGAAATACACGAGGGGGACGTATAGTGTATTCCCCACTTTCTCCTTCTCTCCCCGGTAGGACCCGAAGAACGAGAAATTGACGATCTCTATGGCGACTCTTTCCGCGTCCTGAATATCTTATGCACGAGCCCATTAGCGGCAGAAACGTCGCGAGAATAAATGGCAGCCGCTTTTAAGGAGCTCGACATTCTATAGAATAGGAAACGCTCTATGAAAGGGAACACACCTTCATGCAAAAATGTGTTCTTACGAAAGCGGATTTGTACGATGATCGTAATAAATTATTGCGTCGTTTGTAATCGATGTCCCGACTATCGCTACCGTGGATCTCATTATTTTATATTCGCTTAAATTGAATTCTCTCAAAGTAATTCGCGTAATATTACATTGTAAAGGAAGCTACAAAATATAAAATGAGATAAAAATTTCAGAGAAAAAGATCGAGATACTGACAAAGGCGACTTTATCTTTTTTTCATAAAAATAAAAACATAAAATTTTTCTCTGATGTTTAATGTTTTATATTAAAATGTTTTTATTTATACCACTAGTTTTTATATATTTTGTTTGTTTTTAGATCTGTTAAAATCAAATATATAACGAGTATTGCACTCTTACTCCTATCTTTTATCCTTTATATGGTAGATGATGGGACAAGTTTAACACAGCTAATGGAATATGTGCTCTTTGATATAGCTAATGGAATGTGTGCTCTTCGGCAATATGTGTAGATTCAATTCATTTCTAATAAATTGCCATAGTAATTACATATATGCTCTATTTTGTTTTCACAGGTAGATACACCTGACAGTGTTCTTCAAAGCGGTTTGGGTCTCGGATCCGACATGGGACACACGATTCTTCGTTCGATGGTGGATCCTAGAGATTACGATCGACTGAGATATCTACAGATGAATGGCGGACAACCAAATAGTTTCGAAGAAACTATACATAGGGTAAATTTCATTTTATATTCATATTTTATAAAATAATGTTTAGAATCACTTATATGTGTCTGAAAATAATTTTGTTTCTAGTTTTAATCATATATATATTATTTGTGTTATTTTTATAAATATTGGATAGATTTTAAAATAATTATATAACGAAGACAGATAAAACGAATAGATAATAATTCGTGTTAGTAACAGAAATCTTGCGAGTGAAAGACGCTTGCTCTTACACAATGCATCATGATCTTTGAACTTAGTCGGAATGTTCGAAGTCACTCGCGAGAAAGTCGTCGATAAAACCTTTTTAAACGAAACTTAAGAACGCTTCCATTCCCTTGCATTTTTCAGCTGAAAGTTCAAGAGGCGCTACGAAAGAAAGAGCGATTCCACAAAGAGCACGAGGAGGTGAGTGCACCTTAAATCCACATCTATCTTTCGATTCTATAACGAGATTTTCGGGAAAACTCAGAGTCTTTACTAACGAACTTACTTGTAAAGAACCTTGCGGGAAAAGGTTGATGCCGAGGATCGCCGATGGCTTGCCGCCATCGCATGCGTCCGCGATTAAATTCGCTCGATCCCCTCCCGCAAATGGATGAAGTAGATTTATCCTTTCTTCCCCGCGCGTTTCCTTTAAATTGTATAATGCTCCTTTCGTGAGGATATATCTCTCCGCGTCTCTGTCTTTCTTGTACAAGAGTTCACGTCTCGCGTTTCGCGCGCGCGCGCGCAACATCGTGCACGAGCATGAGCGAGCGACAATTTTCGTTATCGTGCGTGCCGATCGTGATAAGACTGGCGCGCGCCGTATCGCGATTAAACCACCCCGCGGCTCGTTTATTTTCTTCCTGCGATTCCCTCGTGCATTGCCCGGATCATCGGCAACCCTCTTCTCGTCGTTCGACTGATATTGGCCCTGGGAGCCGGTAGCCTTATCCGATACAATCCTGCCTCCCGCATCGGAATTCTCGCAGAAATTTGCATATATGCGCTATCACCAAGGCCACCCCTCCTCCTCCACCGATTTCCCTCTACATATGTATGTGTGTTCATATCGCTGTCCCCCTCCGTTTTACGTACGCGCGCGAGAGCTCGTTCTCAGCTGGTCTTTTTGCCCTGTCTCTTTCCCCCCCTCCCTCTCTCTTCTTCCTCGGACTGTCTTTCGCCAACTCGATACCTCTTATTATGCAAAACAGCCAGATCAGCGTGATATCATCATAATCGTCAATGCATACCGCGACGTTGCACCGTGAATTTCTTATGCACGATCTCGCGATATACGCATTAGAGTTTTTCGTGTTTTTCTTATTTTCCGCTGTGGTTTCGCATCGTGTATGCCTGTTTTTCGTTATCCCGGTTTTCCGTCTCGTTTCTTCCTGTCTCGTGTTCGTGATCGCGAACTATAACATAAGGACATCGCGTAGATATATTTAACCGTTTATCGCTGGGTAATATTTGATTATTTAATTAAAATGAAAATGATGAGATCGTGTAATCGAGAAGGATACTTAATTAAAACATTGCACACTGAACGATAAAATCTGATGGATACTTGACTTGAGTTTTAATAAGAAAACGAGGGGAAATACAAAAATTGCAAGAATTATCAGAACAGAATAATTTTGTGATAAAATCAGTTAATTTGTTGCTGAGGATTCTATAGAAATATTAATAAACAACTTTTCTAATTATATTTTAATCCACAGTTTGATCTGAAATTCTTCAATATACTTTATTAAACAATACCTCGTTTTTGTCGATTTTTGATGGTAATTTACGATAAAAAGTTTATATCGTCATTAATTTATCTGGTATAAAAAAAAGGAATATATACGTGAAAAAGATCGCGATATACTAAATCAACTACTTGAAAGGAGTACACTCGGGATAATGTCGCGCGCGCGACTTTATTAAAAAATTAACTCCGTTAAAAAGTTAGCCGAACGTGTCGTATAAAAGTTATCTTTCCTTCTCTCTCGATTGTTCTCATCTCCGAGATGCTATTATTTGTTGACAAAGTTTCGCCATCGTAATTTCGCAATTTTCTGATAAAGGAATCAAATATTTCGAGGATTATGCAAACATAAAAGATTTTTGATTACGGTTACTGCATAATGCAAATGCAAAAATATACCGTTGTTAGATATTTAAAATTTTTGCAAAATTAAGTTTTACGAATTAAAAATAAATATTGAATTTTCACACTTGCACTTTAAGCCAACTTTAATGGCATTTCTAATTTTGTATATTAAAACATTTTATATCGTAAATCAAAAAGTTGCCGAAAGAGATTATCGTTTAATCAAATTTTCTCAAATGTAAAATAAACCTGTAAAATTAAGCCGAAAATTGTTACGTAGAATATAACACGGCAGATACGGCCGAAAATTCTACAGATATACGGTAATGAGGTAAAAGTGGCCGTTAAGACGTAAGACGGAACCGTTTCGATGCAATCAAGTACACCGTGCCGTTCATGCATAAGCGAACACCTATGTAACGCGCTGCTTCACGTGCGCTGTATTACACACGCTTCGCACGTAACAACATCGAGATTTAAGCCACGGTTGCAGCTTAGCTCGTTGCATATGTCGCGTATCCTCAAGAATTTCTCTCTCCCCTTCTATTCGAGCTCGTTCGCCGTTTGCCAAAAACTGCCCATTAGGGAAGGAGCGCGCGCGTAAAAGCGAAGTAATGGGTGGCGGGACGAACTCCAGTTAGGTTGAGAGCAACCGAGCACGAGTCGAGAGTTTTAATTACGCGGACGTAAGCTCCGCGAAATTTCGCGGAGTTTTAAAGGGGTAGAGAATGGGCCGTTGAAATATTCGAAAACTGGCGGCATTACGGGCCGCGAATTTGCACGTAGTGGCACGGTTCTTGGGGGGGGGGGGGGGGTCGAGAATGAGAAAAGGACGGCGGAGGCACCGAAGAAAGACATAGGAAGAAATAAAGCGGCCATGTTCCTTTGAGGCTACGAGGCAATATGGAAATAAGGGTCGGTATCCGTGTAAAAGTTTTAGTGTCACCTTCGCCTGCGCGGGTTTATTGCTCCCAAGAGAGAAGCTTCTCTTCTGTCTTTTTCTTCCCGGTTTTCTGCTGCCTCCTCTTCCTATTCTCCTCTCTTTTCCTCTCTCTCTCTTCTCCCTCGCTTTAGCTTTTATTTCGATTTGGTAGGGACCTACACAGCCGTAGGCGACCACCTCGACAACCTCCTTTTCCTCTTCCTCTTCTTCTTCCGTCCCAACTGCTGTTTCAATCTTTTTTCTCGCTCAGGAAACAACCTTTGACCGGGCTATCCCTCATCAGGACGTTATTTTTGCAACGTCCTGACCGATAATCGTTTTTCGTTTTGTTTCAACCGATTATCGGAACTTGCGGTCTTCCACGGCAGAAAAACCGCGTATATATGTACACAGTTTTTCTTTCCTTATTCTTCCTTTCATCTCTTCTTTGTTTTATCGTACGGTTGCGAGATCTCAAAAACATCGATGGTGGTCCAGTGGCCGGATAACGGCGATTATCCACCGTAAAAGAACCCGCGCATGTAAGTTCCCGGTAATACCATTTAAATTACACGCGATTACGCTACCGGTGGCGAGGCATCTCTTCTCGGCATGAAATTTAGTCCTTAGGCGCGCAATTACTTCAATTAACTACTTATGTAGAAACGCAATTTGCGTAGAAATGATAGGCAAACGTGTAAAATTTATAACGAAAGTCTAGCATATTTAAATAATACGTTTGAATTAAATAGTATAAATTTAAATAATAAAAAATTAAACAATATATATAAATTTAATAGTTATATGCACAATGTGAAGCTTTAAGCGAAGGAGAGAGGAACTTTAAAAGCTTAATCATTGCACTTAAAGTTCATAAGACTTAATTAACAAGAAGACATATAAAAGTTAATCCATAAGTATTTGCATGAGAACGATGCACAGATAACAAGTTTTCCTTATATGCAGTGATTATATTAGATATTATCTTTGTATATTTTTATTTAATATAATGTTTCACAATATTCCAAGAAATTATTCGAATCATATTTTCCAACTCAAAAACGTACTTTCTTTTAGTTTCCCTTTTTTTATTAGATAAAATATTAAATGAACGGGATGATACTTTTCTTTATTTATTCTTTATTTTTTTTATTAGATAAAGAATCAAATTAACAAAAAGTTTGCGTGATATTAAATTAGTTTGCATAATTTTTGAATCGGTAATTTAACAATATGATAACAAATAAAATGTTTTAAAATCTTGCGTTATCTCAATTCTTGAAACGTTTATCTTCGATAATCAGGAGAGAATTGCGCTGAAATCGATGAAAGCAATTCTGCGGCATGCAAACATCAGAGCGAATGCGGCTAATAGCAGGTTTTAATCACAATGCCGGATAAACATTTACCCACGACATCATCATTGTTGCTGTTTCAGATACTAAGGGATATCCGGCAGGGTTTAATGCAGCTAGGACGAGACGGACGGGGTCAGCTCCCTGGGGGTAAGTACATCAAGGACTAACCTCCAGCTAGTTGTCGCCTTGTCTCTCCACGACCTATAACCCGCCCTCTCGCAACCCGTCTACGTACGTGTGGGTGCGCATACATGTTCAGTGTAGAACAGAGACGTGCTGGTATGCGTGCACGTTGAACAAAACGCGCACGTGCCAACCGGTATGAGAATCGACTCCCAAATGCCTGACACCTCGTATGTAGTCGTTCACTCTCGCGAGACTCATTTTGAGCATTCGTTTCCTGATGGCTCCTCTTCTAGTCTTTTTCAGGAAATCTCGCTCCCCGTAGCCTCAGCAGCTTTTCACGATAAAGTGGAAGCGCACCGGAATGACACCAAAAAGGCAACAGAAAAGAGAAAAAAAAACTTTCGCTATAAAGCTTATCCAATTAACGTCAAAGTTGTAAAAAAAAAAAAAAAAAAACTAAAACAAAAATATTTCAGGAAAAAATATACATGTTTTTAAAATTAATAATATACTTCTAAAATATTAATCAGTCAAAAAAAGATACTTAGAAAATTGCTTGGAAAATTATATAAATTT
Source organism: Formica exsecta (assembly GCF_003651465.1). Lineage (NCBI taxonomy): Eukaryota > Metazoa > Arthropoda > Insecta > Hymenoptera > Formicidae > Formica > Formica exsecta. The sequence goes on from NW_021850624.1 coordinate 356,098, forward strand.
ATGAGAATAATTAAAATTTAAAATTAAAGTGTTGTAATAATCATAGTGAACGATTAATGTTATTTTACACATTCCAGCATGAGTGGAACATGCTCTATGCTTTATTGTCGATTTATCACCATTGCGCTGGTTTTATTTCCTATTCACAAAGGCTGCTACGGCACGGCTGCGTCGTGAAGCCCCTCGTATACGCAAACTAATCTTGTTATTGTTAGCGCCCGCCATCTTCAATTCCCAAACCCTCTCTTTCCTCGCACAATCGTATTCACGCTTGTAATTCCCAGATTTCTATACCAAAAATGAATCTAAATTCTCTTAACTTCGTCATTATTAAATATAATTTAATGCATTATTTTCATGATAATCGATTTTGATATTCGATTGTACAATAGTACATTTTCATAAATTTCAGTACATGTTTATAATGTAAAATATCGTTTATTTGTTATAGATTTAAAAAATTTTTAATTAAACGAATATAGAAAAAACAATTATTTATTTAAAATTATCAATTTCCATATTTAAATTTACATATCTAAAAAGACGGAACGAAACGCGTTGATTCGCAGATGATACGTATATGTACGATGAAGACGCGCGATGCGGAGGTGCGGGCGTTTTAGGACCAGGTGGTCAACATTGGTACGACGAACCACCTTACGAATCCGATCCCGAAGACTTTCTTATGGGAGCTAGCGGTGGTCCGGTACCTACCGCGACTATCCAAAATGGAAGGTAACGTTTCCATTTGATTTAAAGCACTTTAAATAAACGTAAATAAATTTTCTCGATTTTATCAACAAATACTTGATAACGTATCAGATCCAAACATAGCTGTAAATTAAGAATCATTATTTTCTCGCATTATAATTAAATGGTACGATCGAACGTCAGGGTATGCTTTACACTGAACTTGAGGCCGGAGAATCGAGGGGAGGGCGTGATCTCTCTTCGAACAGCTGGCGATATCAGTTTGCCGCGCGATCGTTCGAGAAAAGGTGCGACGTCGACGATGCGAGGTCTCATCGTTCCTCAGGGTCACAATAATCCGCCGACGATTATACCCTTAACCCATTCAAGGGCTTCGCGTGAGAGCGGAGATTACGCGAGTAGCGACGTGCAGGTAAGTCCACCGTCGTCGTACGATGATCCGGGCAACCACCATGTGTGCCACAGTCTGTAAACTTTGCGCCGTAAACATTATATCGTCGTCTCTTTGTCGCTATAGTCAAATTACATCGTCTTGTGTGCACTTCGATATTATAATAAACGGCGGAACATATCTGGCGAATAATCAGCCTGTTGTAAATACAAATATTAAAAAAATGATCTATTGTAATTCACAATTTTTCTGTTATGTAATTTCTCTTATTTAATTAAGAGAGTAGCGTGGCTAATCAAATTTGGCAAATTGAAAAAGTAGCACACGCTACCTCGCTCCATGTGATTCCGCCGCTCGAGATGACTAAATTATCGTACTCTAAGTCACGAATCTCGTTATAAGTCGCGGGTAATTGTTATTGCGCCGAGGCGTAATATCGAAGGACCAATTACCAGTCTAGATAAATCTTGTTAGATCGTAGCTCCACATAGCGGAATTACATTAGTCACTGCGTTCCGATAAGTCCCACGTAGAAAGGCCGTTGTTGCTTGGTTCCCGTCCAAGTACCAATCTCCCTCGCGAAAAGCGCAAATTTCTTGTCCCATGGGTGTTTATTTAGGGAAAAGGAGGGAGGGGTGGTCGCTTACGTTCTCTCGCGGGCGTGTGTCACGGCGTGATTTATTTAATTATGGGGCTGCAGAGTGTGAGCTCGAGACTGTCGACTGTGTCGGTGGACACGAGTAGGAGCGACCAGCCTCCGGTGGGCGGTTGCCATCCCGATCGGCCGGAGCATCACCATGAGCACCATCACAACCATCGTCATCATCACGACCATCACCACTCGGTCTCACCCCGATCCAATCAGCGTCACCCCGTCGCTACTAGCACGACCGTAACCAACACCGTCGACGCAACGTCACCGCAAAGCAACGCGCAACGTCGCCCGATCCCCAGATATGTTCGTATCTGCCGAACTCGTATACTTGGATAACGTATGGATCCCGTTTCCTCTACCCTGCACAAACACACCGCCAGTTTCCATACTACTAACCCACCTGTGCACTTTTCCACGCACATGACGTACGTGTTCGGTCCGTTGCACCACCGTACAGACATCGGGCGTCTTTAAACCAGGAAGCGGGAGATACGGGGGGAAAACCGCGATACAGTGATCGCCGTACGCGAATGATTCGACAGCCGCATCTGCTATGTTTTAGAGAGAAAGAGAGGTAGTCGGTCTCCGGTATGTTGGCGCTCAATCGAGGCACCGAGAGCCATTCGATCCATTTGTCAGACCGACAATTAGATCCGTGATTTACGGATTGTTTGCGTGGAATCAATGGCCGTGCGACGACCGATGCGGCGGTTACGCTGAAATTAATGTCGAATTTTCGTTGGTCGGTCTCTCTTTCATCTGCCGAGTAAACGTTATTCTTTGTAGACTTCGCAAACTTGATAACGAGCACTATTTTTGCGATAGAACGTCGCGTCGTTTGCCAACGTGTTCTGTTTAAATTATCGAGAAATCGTATGCTTCCCATAATTTTTTTCCATTCTTTTTCTTCCATTAATATATTTGAGATATCAATAAAGATGAAATATCGCATTTCTTTTATTAAAAAATATAAGAAATTTAAAGTAAAATTTAAATAGATCAATTATCAAGAAAATTGATAATTATTGAAAATTTTAAATAAAAGTATTTAATTTTTCTAAATGCGTAATAAAAAAAATATAGTTATGGAATTTCTAGCAAACTTTTCATAATTTTCTAATAATATTTTAAATAGAAAATATTAGAGAATTCAAAGTTTATCACATTTTTGAGATGGAAAAGATTAATATTTAAAAAATCGGTGAAATATCTCGTTCGCGCACGTATGTCTATATAGATTTATATATTTACTGTAGTTTAATCACACACGCGTACGTGATAGTCGAACGTGTAACATTATGATAATCGTGCTTGACGTTCAAGCAAAAACTGGAAAACCTCATAATCTGATCAGAGCACCCTAGAATGAGGTGTCTCATTTCCTGCTCTGACGCCTACACAGCACTGACAGCCTCTATGTGTATAAATAATACTCACACACTGACACGCCAATATTAAGTATATCACTAACCCATCTAGACCGGCGTAGCCTGCATACGTTATTTACTTCTTCTTATGTATAACACGCAACTCCCCTCTATTAATATATCGAATGTAACATGGTTAACATGGTGTGCAACATTTTATATACTTAATCCCCAAGACTCATACATATTTGCTGCTATTATTTAGTTTGCTACGTGACAGTTACCTCGAAAGAAATATATTTAAAAACGGTTGACGGATTTATATGCAATTTTTAAATATTTTAAAAATAATTTTATATTAATAAATAAACGGAAAAAAGTTTTAATCGTAATTTTATAAATTCTTTTACTAATTAAAGTTATGAATTATTTTTTATTCATGAATTATGATACGTATACGTTTTGAAATAATTAATATCGCTGAGTAAAACTTTTGGAATCAAATAAAAAATGTTGTATATTTTAGATTAATGGTATATATAATGTGTAGTGAGATCCAGTTTTATATACTTAATATGTTTTAAAAATACTTTTGAGGTGGCCATCGTGTTTGCACGTACATTATATAATGATTTTTGACATTGGGTTCATATCTCTATGTCTCCCACACACCTGCTCTACCACGCTGGTGACAGTCTCGTATTCGATATCACCTAGCGATGCTCGTAATCGTCGCCCCCTATCTAACAGCATCCGCGCGCTATTAGATCCATCATAGTGTCCGCTTTTCCCTCTCATGCGCTGTTAGAACTGTTTCCCGCGAGTCTCAACGTTTTAGAGCCGGAGTAGCGGCGAGGAGGGACTATCGCCCAGCCAGAGCAGCGACTATGAAGATCAAGAGGAACTCGAGAGTCAACACTCGGCCGCTGTACACACAGTATGTAACATATGAGGATATTCCTTTGAGAAAACCAGTAGATTCTATCTCACCGTCCGCACTATTTCCCTCTTCATTATTTCTGCGCGTATGCTCCAACGCATGACATCGTTAATCATTATTACACGAACAGCCGACGTTCAAACAGTACGATAACTAAGAAAAATATACTTGTGCACGACTATCATTTAGGCGATTAGTAGAATCGTGAAATTATTGCTTGTCCTCTGTTTTGTGTTTCTATGTCGTGTAAAGGTGAGTATATTTCCGAATAAAAAATATGCACTAAATATTTGATGCATGCGTGCATTTCGAAAAGAAATAATTGTGATTAAAAATTATATTGTAAAAATATTTTAATTTATAATTTTCTGCCATTATTAAGTTAGGCGAAATTGTTGCCATGTGAAAGCTACAAGAGATTAGAGGGAAAAAATAATATGAAAAATCGATCATGTATGAAAATATTTGTGTTGTACTGATATTTATCCAAAATTTCGCTTTAAATCCTGCCACAATGCTCAGTTGAACCGCGAATACTCATAGTGCTTAATAATACATGAATTCACATATACTGATCTCATTCGGAAACTAATCCGCGTTTGCATTAAACCTGCAGTTATGTCGTTAATTGTCTGTCACACAAGTACAGGCTTTGGTCATACGCCTTAATGAGTATGCCTATCATGAATAAACACACTGTGACAACGACGTGTAATATGCAATCTCCCATTGAAATGCATAACGTCGATATAACGTTGTTTCATTACCATTATATAAACAGGTGAGAAATATGAATGTTATTAGAGGATCAATCTAATAGACCGAATTGCATGACAACTCACGAAAACGAAATTATCCAAGTCCGTTCTCATTCTTATTTCGAGTACACATTAATTTCCTTTGAAAATTTAACGCCCGCACTATTTACCTCTCTTTTTTCGTTGATGCAGCATGCTTTTTAAATAGCATCTCAACACCATAAAATACACGCAAGCACAGCACCTTTAAACCTGCTCATAAATTATACAATCACAAGATGTTGATCTATTCCACCGACAAGTCGACGGTAGCGTATAAATTCGGAGACGAAAATAATTTGCTACTGTCAAAGTCTTTCACGATCGTTTGCAATCGATGCATGCGTTGAATCTAACAAAAAATGAGACCACTCGAGTATAGAATAATTCTGTATAATTCCGTGTCACAAGTTTTTGTTCTTATTTCTCGAGGAGTTACGTGAAAGAATACGTTTTTTTTTTTTCTTTTTTAAGAAGAGTGCGAGAGATTCAAATTAATGATTAATAATTATATTTTTTTAGTTTGATATGAAATATAATAATTTACTGTTATTTATAAAATATTAGTATAATTCAATTCTTTAAGTTACTGATCGAAAAATAGAATTCGCGCTTTTCGACGGACAACACTTTTCACATGAAGCGATCGGCTTGCGCGATTCTTCATCGTGCCACATTCCAGGGCGTCATAAATGCATTATTGAAAATGGCTCGGCCAATGGAGATCCTTATTTCACATAGCTCCTCGATTTAATTAACGCGCCTCGAGAGCGCATTCGTCGTTCTTTTCTCATTCGTCGGTGCATTCGACGGAGAGCACTGTATTCCGGGCACGGTGCAGTATTCCGGACACCTCGATGTTCTCGAAAACTCAATTAAAATTTCCAGTCGGAGGCCAGCGCTCTGCTGGAGGGCGACGCCAGGGCGGGAATCGCGGGCCGGGCGAGGAATTTGAGGCACGACGTGCAACGAAAGATCTCGAGGCTACGCCAGGATCGCGCGTCCTCGGAAGCCTTCCCGTGCAGCGCGAGCAGCGTCGAGAGCCTGCCGAGTGGAAGCGGCTCGAGCACGCAGGCACTGGTCCGAGCGGGAAGCAATCACAGCTCGATATCCTGCGAGGACAGGGACGCCGTCAGCCCGACGTCTATCGGACCTGTCCTCTGTAGAGCGAGGGCGCTCGTAGATTACACCCCCAGTCCGTACGACAAGGACGCGCTCAAGTTCAAGGTCCGTCCCCGCGATAATTGATTTATGGCCGGAATTTCACGAGAAACTCCGTGCCAAAGCGTCAATGACGTAGCGCGCGCGGATAAATTTATCGCGTGTAAATTATTCAGACGATTTGTATAATTGACAACGTTAACACTGTTCTCAATTTGATGTCTTCGTTTTTAAACGTTTTATAGATTTAAAATTTAAAGGAATTTTTTTGATATATATTCCACGTCGTTTGATTAAACGTATCGTGACGATGAAAGGGTTTCTCTTGCGAATGTTTGCGTGGCTACATTGTTTCAGAAGGGGGACATAATCGATGTGGTACAAATGAACAAGAGCGGGCTGTGGAAGGGCGTCGTGCACAACAGGATAGGCCACTTCAAGTTCATAAACGTCGAGATACTGAACGACAGGGTACCTAGGCGAGGGGAACCGGAGCGGGGCAAGTGGGGTCAGAGATATAGGCAGAAGCCGGGTTCCGTTCAAGAGCTCTTGCAGAGAATGAATCTTCAGGTAGAGAGAGAGAGAGAGAGAGAGGGAGAGAGCAATATCTCGCCGCAGCTCGAACAAACTGATTCGCATTTGCATGGCGTCGAATGCAAAGTAGAGAACCTGCTTTTATACGTTTCTTTATTCGGTGTCCCTATCGCGCTCTCTCTTCCGTTTCCCTTCATCCCTTCTCGCACCCTCCATCGCAACAGCTTTCTAGCTTATACCTTATACAACTCGCAGATTCCACAGACCATGACGAGTCCTTTTTGTTCGATTTTTCTTCTTCCTATTCGTCTCTCTTTCTCTGTCTTCCTCTTCGTTTCTCGCCGTTTGTCTCCGCCTTGCTCATTTTTATTCTCACCCGATACACGTTCTGTTCTTTCCTTTATCACTTCTTGGTCTTTCAACTTCCTTCTGACTTTCACACTCGATTTATACGAAATATTCTGAAACCTTATCTTTTCAACCGCAGATATTAAAAAAGATATTTATGGGATTAAATCCCAAGAGTGTATAAATATATAACAAAAAAATTTATTTTCTAATTAATTTTAATATATTTTGCGCTTTGTTTTTTATCTTGACAGAAACTTTATTTAAGGCTTAATTGTATCGATATTCCGTATTGCATATTTAAAAAAAAATGTTTTTTATTAGAAATTGTATATACAATCCTCAAAAAAGAAAAGTCGACTTAAAATTTATTAAAGAAATTACGGCTAGAAGCACATTCGGCAGTTGTCGGATATTACATATATAATCTCGGGATTCGACAACAAATTAGGTTTGATCCTGAATCACTGTCGAAGGTTCAAGAGGCGCGTCTCGCAGAGTCTCCCTATCGAAGGAACGGAAACGGCAGGAAGGGATAGAACGAAATGATAGGGCGAGGAATCGCTGTACCGGAAACGTCGGTTCCGATTCGGGGAGCCGTGCCACTTAATTAAGCCACTATGATCGATCGTTTAATGAGCGCCGTAGATTCATCCGTGTGCACCTTTTCAACGTCTCGGTATACACTTAATTGAAGCTCGAGTAACTCTCTGTGCGAATTATATCAGCGGACGGAGTTCCAAAGTATCCACTTCCCGGCTGACTGCCCAAGATCGTCGTTAAATTTCGTGTGACTATACGGCCCCTCTAAAATGTTCAATCATTGAATATCTTAGAAGTCGCGATACTTTAAATTCTTTGAAGCAAACGCTGTCATGATTATAATATCCTTCTGTGCTAAATCGAGCTTACTGAGATTTTCCTCGATTGGAAGCTTTTCAACGTTTGATCATATCGGTTTTATTATATCGCGACATATATTTTGCAAAAATTTTTCTAGTGCATAAATTATGAATATCAAACAAATCGAAAAAAAACACTATACATAATATAAAAAAATATTTTTAGTTGTTTTTTAAAATTATTTTTTATATCGCGTTTAATATTATACAAAATATTACAAAATATAACGCTCAATTTAACGTTTTTTGATCGAAGTATGAGAAAAATTGCCTTAAATAAAGATCCATAGAAATTTTAAAAGCCTTTTTTTACGAGTGAATTGTTCAAAGCTCTGTTACGGTGAAACTAGTATCTCAAAGATGAATGTTACGCTCGCGCAGGAACATATTCCAGTTTTTATATTGAACGGATACGAGGATCTCGAGCTCTTCAGGGAGTTGGAGGCGGCGGATCTGGACTATTTGCGTATACATCAACCCGAGGATCGTGCCAAGATACTCACAGCCGTGCAGCTTCTACACGATCTTCAGTGTGAGTATACCGAACAAACCGGCTACATATGTATTATTCACGGTTCCCTAAAGACCTTTTCATCATCGTCGCTATTCGTCTTGCTGCATATATCGTGTTACAATTAATACGACTGGTATATCTTAAAAATTTGTTACAATTTCTTAGAGAAGCAGAACGAAATTTTTTTTATATTATTTAATACAAAAAAAAATTTAATCTAAAAAGAATCTCTAATAACATTAAGTTATAACTCAATTACTTGCTCTAAAAGAGTGCTGAGAAAAGAGATATGAGAATGAGAAATTTAAAAATTTTATTTAGACATTCTGTTTCTGTTTTTCATAAAAAAATAAAGATTTTTAAAAAAGAAATAACATCCTGGACATGTGTTTATTTTATCAAAATTATTAACACATTTATTAGTAGAGTTACGAGTATAAATTGAATTAGTCGCGAAATCTCACGCACGCGTTTTTTTTTTCATCTGTTTTTACAGCGGGTAGCGAAGGTGACCTGGCTTCGAGTTCGGAGGGTGACGAGGTCAGCCGTCTGGTCTTAACCTCTGGCCAGACGTCCGGCCACTGTTCTCCCTTCAACCGACGCCAGTTCCCGCGGGATTCCGGCTGCTACGATGCGCACAAGAATACGACCAGTCGGCGGACCATCAGCCCGGAATCAACCACGACGTCGAAGCTGTCGAGAGAGAACAATTTGGATAGCGCGTCGACGGCAGCTACGAAGAACGCCAGCGGTGCGGCCGCCACGGAGGGTGGTTTGGTCGATCCGAAGGACGACTTCCATCCCAATATACCGATCTCCGGCCCGGTAGAAAGGAAAGAGAACCAATTCGAGAAATCGCCGTTGCTGCGGGGCGGCAGCGTGCGATATATCGCGAAAAGAGGTACCTTCGGCGAGACGGTGGTCATCGAGGACACTTGCGAAAGTGGCCCGAAATTGGGCGGTATGGTCAAGTACATGGTCGGCGGTGCCGGCGATCTCGGCCTCGAGAGCGCCAGCAACGTCACCGGTCTCGGTCAGCGCGGTTGTCTCAGCGAGAAATCGAGCGACTCCGGCGTCAGCTCGTCCAGCATCAGCTCGGCGCCTCCGCCTAGGGACAAGGTCCTCGCATCAGCCAGCGCCCTTTCGGACTCGCCGACCAAGACCTTTGGTAGCTTCACCAGAGCCTCGCCGACTTCCCAGGGTGGCAGCAAAACTCAGAACAACGATGGGAGCTACCAATGAGAGAAGCAGCATCGAATCGGTACGTCGATGAGTCGCGGCGCGATCTTGAGCCCGAAGGTAAGAAAAATAAAAATGGGAGAATTGCTTAATGATCTTAATGGGGAACCGATTGAGCAGCCTTAATTCAGATTCAAATGAGATTTACGTGATCGCGATCGTCTCTGGGCTACGATTCGTCCGCGAAAAAATTGAGCAATGTCGGGATCAACGAATATTACGGATATGTATTTTGTATTCGGTAAGAAAAATACAACTTCCGAATCCGATCTTAATGAGAACAAGATGTTTCTTCCACTCCGAATAACTTGCAGAGTTAAAGCAATTCTAACGAGATTGATAATAATAATAATTGACAAATGCTATATTTGCTCGTTGTAAAGTATGCGGTGCATACAAACGCATCTCGATTTAAATACGCAAAGCAATATCTTATATTTTCTGTTATTTTTATTGAAAAAATATAAATAATAAGATCTTACTTTGTTTGATAATTTTTGTCACGAACGCGCGTGATCATAAATTTTAATATCTCTTGACACCCGCTGATATTAACGTCGGGAGAATATTTTGTTATTCCGTATCTTGAATATTTGGGAATGGCGAGGGAGAGTGATGAAAAGAACTGAGGCAAAAATCACGCAAAATTCTGAAACTCAGAATTTTTAAATTTATAATAAGAGCTGCCGGAAGGATGCGCGAGCAAAGTTTCTTACGTTTGATTCGAAAGAGGTGCGTTTGATGAGAAGGGCGAGGCTGACAATGATGATGTCACTGCCAGTCATCATTCTGATCATAACACCTTGCCGATTGCTCTTGGTTTATCGAAACCAAGCCAAGTTACATCGCCTACGTAATTGTGTAATTAATAATAGTAATAATAATAAGCGAAGAATACTATGTGATACGGTAGCAATATACGATCGATTAATCGAGTAGGTAGAGAAGAAAGAAACGACGGCCAGCGACGACGTGAATCGTCGTCGCGATCCAATGCGTACAATAAATATAAATGACGAGAAAAAAATGAAGAAATAAAAAGATTGTAAATAACGAATATGCGTGTCCATTAGTTTTGATTTCGCGTTTGGTATTATCTGTCGATTTCATCTCAGCGACGACCTCGCGATCATTGCAGACACTATATAGTTTGTCCGACATATAGTCTGTCAAAAACTGCCAGCGTTATCGAGTTTTTGTCTCTCTTCAGATAGCGATCTCTTATCTCATATATTTTAACGTCTTTTATACGTTAAATCGATCTCATCGCTATATAAAAGACGTGTGTAAACCGTACGAGAAATAGTTATGAATGATCTTGAGACAATTTTCTCGCTTAAATATAATAAACTCGCGAGGATCCATCTTTCTTATCCGGTGATGTAGACGGATTATCGGATCACAGGATGCCTTACGAGCGTTTTTCACTCTTACTTATAATTAGCTTATTTACGCGACTTTAATAAAGCTTACACTCGAACGTCGACTCTCGCGAGGGAATATCTCGTTTATTTTTCACCTTTCGCATAATTTTGTACGAAATAGGCGGCGACACGAAATTTCCATGAAACGGCGCCGATTATTATGCCGCATCGCTTACTATTACGATCGACAATCCCCCATCGTCGATGCGACTCATCAGTTCTTCGACACGATGGTAATCTGTACATGTGTATATTGACCATGCCACGGGAGAGGAAAACGTTGAAAGTTACAGAGATTTTGTATGTACGTATATATACATATACATATATACATATATATGTATATATATATGCGTAGACTTAATGATGTTTTGTATTGACCTTGCCCGTTTGCCAAAATTTAAGACTAGGCTCTATACATACGCGATATACTATATA